>NC_140944.1:42954778-43167278 GCF_014529385.1 Adiantum capillus-veneris
TTAATTCACACACAAACACCAAGAATTCAACATTGTGCTTAGATTGCACACCAAAACCTCAACAGCACGTTCACATACGTACCCTAGATTGTAAACACATAAAGATCACCGCAACCAAAAATGCACGCGCTCATTTTTGCTCTCTCGCCTACACAATCTCTCTTTCTTTGCACTGACACAAACCGCCCCAAGGGGGGGCTCACATAGGCACATACACCAAAGAGAAGAAAAATAGACAACGTGGCAAAGATGGCACAAAAAACGGCCTTTGATTTGGCTATGAAAAGCTTCACATAGATACAACTCTTCAACAATCATTCCCCACCTACGTTTTTCTTCCTTTTTTCTCTAAATCAAAAAAGCATTTACTCCATTGGCTCTAATTTTTGGACTCGGAGTCCGCATGCATGCAAAGACGCTCTATTTTGGGCTCTCCTTCTCTCTACTCTATTTCATCTTCAAGTCCTTGGAAGGGGGGCAAAGATGAGACCCCTTCAAATAAACTATTTGATTGTTTTTTAGCCCACACATTGCCCCATGTAAACACCCACTAAGGAGCACCACCAAGGTGAGTGGCACCACTCGTGTGTGCCATCACCATACAAAGCTCACTAGTGGCCGTCAGAGTAGCACTAGCATGGGTGGCCCCATGGAGAAGGTGACACAACCATAGCCAAGGAGCTCTCCCTCTGTGTGTGTGTGTGTGTGTGTGTGTGTGTGTGTGTGTGTGTGTGTGTGTGTGTGTGTGTGTGTGTGCCGATGTTGCTAATGGGAGAGCTCCACTTCTATCTATACTATCTAGAAGGGGGGGAGGGATCCCCTCCCCCCCCACCCCGCAACCACATGTCACCACCTCCTGCATCTAGCCAGTGTGCCTTGACAGCACGGCGACAAAGGAGGACAACGTGAGAGAGAGAGAGAGAGAGAGAGAGAGAGAGAGAGAGAGAGAGAGAGAGAGAGAGAGAGAGCCAACAGTGGTGCCTCCAGGCTAGTACATATAGACCACCAATACTTTAAGAAAATCTGCATGTGGGTTCAAAGAACTACCACGTGGAACACCCTCATGGATTCCTCCTTTGAATCCCCCCAAAACCCATTAGGAAGGAAATGGGGTATAGGAGGGCGTCTTTATTTGGCAGTTTAAGGAAATATTTAAAACTTAATCAAGCTTTGACCAAGATAGCCTAGACATGCCTTTATAAAAATATTTTTGCTTATTTTCTTGGGGAATATATGCAGATTTTACAAGATCTGGTTGGAGTTACTCTCCCCCCAAAAGCACCTTTTCAAATTTCAAATATTAAAAGTTTCCCTCTCTTGTCCCCTCTTTGTTTTCTCTCTCTTCTTGTTTCTCCCCCTCCAAATGTTTCTCAAGCTCTCTTTTTCTCCCTCAGCTTGCTAAAAAGTGCAAATCTGCAATCTTTATCCCCACTCTCTCTCTCTAAAATGCCTTGACATCTCTCTCTCCTCCTCTTCTCATGCTAGGGCATCTTTTTGTAAAGTAGCCTACCACACATCATTCTACCTCTGTAACATCTCCTTCTAGATTTTCAACCTCTTCCTCCATAGCTACAACATCTCCTTCTAAACCTGCAACCTCTTCCTCCATAGCTACAACATCTCCTTGTAAACCTGCAACCTCGTTCTCCATAGCTACAACATATCCCTTTAGATCTGCAACCTCTTTTTCCATAGCTCCAACATTTCCTTCCAAATGTGAAACTTTTTCTCCATAGCTCCAAGAACTTCTCTTCTAGATCTGCAACCTCTTTCTCCATAGCTCCAACATCTCATTCTAGATCTGCAACTTCTGTCTCCATAGCTCCAACTTCTAGGTTCCCATTTCACTTTCGCTCTCTCCCAAGCTTGGATCTCTCTTTCGAGTTCCATACTACTCTTTCTTGACGCGCAACATCAACTTTCCTACTCTAGCTCCCTATCTCTTTTCAAAATCCTTTTCACAATTTGCTGCAACATCTCCTTCTTTATTGTGTGTATGTGTATGTGTGAAATATGCACTATGCAAGTAATTTCTAGCAAGAATGTACTTGCTCATAGCTACCCGGCAAAGGATTACAATGCAGTAGAGATCTACTATACATGGTTCCAATGTAGCAGAATGCAAGGGGTGTATGTAAAAGGCTTATGAAGGGTCACACGTTTCCAATGTTGGCAAAGGGTCCTAAGGTAAGTGTCCTACAAATCATGTGTTGTTAGTGTATTCTTTCCATGAATGACTTATTGGAGCTCTTTTTACTTTGAAATTAGAGGGATTCTTTTTTAATCATCTCTTGTTTTAGTAGATTCTCCTATATTCAACAACATTAAAAACTGGTACTAGTGCCTCCAAAAGATTTATTTGAAAGCTCCTATCAATGGTTGGAAAACTTGACTCCAATGCATTTCAGCAATGTAAGCCAAAATATGGGTTGGTCTAAATTCAACAATGGTCAAATACTTGATCTTGGAAGAGGTGAAGTTTTGAATGTCTATATTGCAATCGAATTCATTTGAAGGCTCATATCTGGTGTTTGTTCGTTACCCTTGATATACCTCATCTTCTCAGGGCATAAAATCAAGAAATATTGTCAAAAGAGAAATCAAACGCAAATTATAACACAAAAATCAATTTTAAAAAATACCCTGTTCAGAATGCCTCCCCCCTCCTTGTTGGAGTTATCTTGGATGACAATGAGCGGTCAAGGTTGTGTTGTGCATGGGCATCAAAGCAGTGTCCATGAAAGGCCTTGTTATATGGCCCTATATATAAATGCTTAGTCCATGGGTAGAAAAATTAATGTTGTGCGAGAGGTGGATCTTAATGAGCACGTACTATGAAACAAAAATTATAAGTCGACAGCGTGCTTTTGAACCAATGAAGGTTGAAACTACTTCTTAGCTTGGATTTGAGTTTAGGATGCCATATCGGTATAGTAGGGTTTGATTTTGGCAAGTGTTGTGTCTTTCAAGCACTTCCACCAATTTTTGTTTCCATGGAATGAATTGAACTTTTTTGTTTTGGAATCCACAATCTGTGTGTCGATTTCTAACCGGTAACAAATTTCTTAGGTATCCATACCTATTTTTATATGCTTATTTGTGGCTTTTGGACCTTTGTAGTATGGATGACAGTTGGTGGAACAAGCCTTGCTATGGATTCTTTCTTTGTAGCTATGGGTGAATACCATGGTTGACTTCATCCTTCTTACAATAAACTTTGTAGTTGGGCCTTTGGCACCCAAATGAAGCTTGCATCAGTTCGTGGGGTATCCGTAGGTATCCAAATCTGTTGTTTAGAAAGTGCTTGGGACTGTTTGGGTTGGACCTTGGTCTATTTCCTTTTTGGCATCCACATTTGGTTGCGATGATTGATTTGAAGATGTGTCTCGACCAGTCTGAACATGCACTTGATGACAAAGATAGCTGTGTCTCACGAACTTGTACTAAAGGGAAATAATCAATTGCAAATGCACACTTATGCATGTCAGTAGATTTAATAAGTGTCATTTTTGGCATGGCAATTGCAATGTTTTGTTGTGTGACTCTTGCGTTGAATTTGTTGGTTGGCTTTGGTTCTTTTGTCACAGTCCTTGTAGACTCTACCTGGTAACCATGGAAGCAAATGTGATTTGGTGTACTCGATGTTTAGTTGTAAAATACCATTAGGAAAAATATAATGCCCAAAGGACCTTGTAAGAGCAAACAATCAGATTTCAATCAACAATAAGACATAAAAAAAAGGGGGCCTGGATAGCCCATATCTACATACCCAAAAACTATATCATGTAACATATCTATGGAAAGAGATCGGCAATGCGATCCAAATGCACTTCTGACTAATTTGAAGTTAAAATGCTCAAGTTATGGCCATTCAAAAAGATGCAAAAACTGGTGGGACCATGGGCACAAGCCCATTCTCGTTGGTATAGAGAGTATATGTCAAAAGCATCTTTGACCCTAAAGGGCCCTTTTGGGGTTCATATTTTCCCTAACGACACTTGGTTTTATACCCAATGTATATACGCATTGTATTTGCATTGCCATGGTATACCCAGTATTAGCTAATTATCGGGAGAGTCTGGTGGTAGTACAAAGAAGTTATGGGGATATGATAATCCTTTGATGTGTATCATGAGCTCCACATTATCTGGGGCAATACTGATGAGAATACTTATAGTCCCATTGAATCTTGTGAACGTCCTATTCAATGGTTGTAGGACCAACTCTGGCATTTTTTGATACAGATCTCAACTAATTGTATTCAAATGTGCACCGAAATCTACTAGCGTATGAATAGTTAACATGTTGGCTTCTAGCTCCGTATAAATGTAAGGATCCAAACTTTCTTCTTCCTTCTCTATGCTTGTTAGCTAGTAAATCCAAATAGCTTTTTACTTCTTGAACTCTTCTAGAAATTTTTCCCTCTTTGTGGGATCGCTCTTTGGCTTCCTATTGTGCTTGTTGAACAACTTAATCGTGCTTGTTCTTCCTGTTCTTGTTGGATGTGCCCTTTCCAGCATTTCTTGAGTCAATGAGAAGTGATATTTTTTGAATCTACAACCACTAATCCAATTATTCACCTCCTATCCATCCATGGAGTAAGTTTTATGGCACCACTTGGTGATATAAGATGAATCACAAATGGTCCCATACCTCACTTTTTTAGTTTCTTTGTCTTTTGTTTAAGAGTATAAACAAGCACATAATCTCCTGGAGCAAAGTCTCATATCCATCCAATGTAGCAAGTTTTATGGCCCCACTTGGTGATATAGGATGAATCACAAATGGTCCCATACCTCACTTTTTCAATTTCTTTGTCTTTTGTTTAAGAGTATAAACAAGCACATAATCTCCTTGTGCAAAGTATTTAGATTTCACATGCTTGTCATGAAACTCTTTCATGCATCGGTTTTGAATAGAATTCTCATCTTGGATACACATACAGTGTACACTAGTCTCTAGCTGTGTTACATCTTCATCCATTTTCCCTTCATGATCGTCTTGTTCTTGAATCCCATTTATCATGTGATATGAAATCAAGTCCAAACCATTCTTGTCACACAAAACTTTGTCGGAGTGATCTCATTGACACATACATCTAAGGTGGCAGAAATTTGAGTCCACTATAGGGGTTCCATTATTTATTTTGGGAAAGGTTCAAATATATGATCAGAATCTTCAAATGACCTATGTCTTAAGAACATATGTCTTATGGGAAAGGTAATCCTTAAGAACATATGTCTTATGAGATCTTCTTTTAGATGATAGAACCATAACATCAGATAAGATCCTAAGTATGATGGTACCTCCTTAAGGAATTCTTCTCCATTATCCTCAAATCTTTGTGTTCCTAGGTCACCATACATAGATTGCATCTTGAAGTCCATCATACCCTTATCAAGATCAACTGCTACAATAGTTGCCAATTTCCACTGATGAAACCCATCGCTAGCCTTCCTAATTGTGTTCCAAAGTTGTTCAAGCCAGTCACCATTGACTTGTGGCATGGTAGGAGGTATATGGTAGATAGATTCATCTATTGTGTTATCTACCACGTAATCAATTGTTTCTTCTCCCCAAGTAATTGCATTCTTCATCCCTGGAGGATGTTGGTGGACATCCTCTCTCACACCTTTCATGTTTGAGCTCTTTTTGTGAACCTCGTCGTCGGCTAATATATCAGCTTTCTTCACCGGTTCCTATTCAATCGCATCATTTAAACTTACTTCCTTTCTGTCATTTGCGTCTTTAGAATTAACAATTGGCTGAGGTATAGCTTTCAAGCATCCAATGAATACATGTATCCAAGCAAAATCCAAAAATTAAATTTCGAGACCTCCATAGCTCCCCTTTTCCTTGAGCTTTGATACCAATGTAAGACAGAGGGGAGATCTCTCTCAAGGGAAAAATGTGAATTTTTTCTTAGGGTTGACCTATGGACCTATTTTCCAACTTTTGACCTTACAAGTGTGCTTGAATTGGTCAGTGGATGCTCTATGCAAAGTTCACTGAAATTTTTACAGTAGAATCTAAGATCAAAAAAATTTGTGATTTATTTCCACACCCTCAATTTTGTCCTTGATTTAGCTTTTGACCTTCCCAAAGGTGTTGACCTTATTGTCTTAGATCTCTTCCTAAGTTTCACCTAAAAATTAAGTTGTTTTTGGAGGCCAAGAAAAAAAACGTAATTTTTTCCTATCAGTGGGCAAAACCTCAATTTTTTCCAGAATTCAATTTTAGTTAGGTTGTTGCTATCACTTTAGGTCTAATGTGTGTGTCACAAGAAATCAAACCTTCAACAAAAATTGAACTCCTTGGGTGAATTTTTCTCTTTCCTCACTAAGAACTCCACCTCTTAAGCAACTTTTGGTTCACTCATTTTTGTACATTCAGCCTTGATGCACTCTAACCCTTATGTTGACACTCCGGGAAAGTCTTTCTCGGTCAATTTTCACCCTTTCTATCAATCAAGAAAAAAAAAACTAATTTTTCCTCACTTTGAATTTTTGTCCTGTTTTCAGGTTTTTCTTGGAATGCAGCACATCCACAAGATGCTATAAACTCATTTTATGCAACAAAAGCACTTCTTTTCAATTTTTTCATCCAACATACAACACACATCATCACGTATCTTGTCCAAGTCTAAGCCAAAGTAGAGAAATTTCTTCCTTTTGAACTTCTTCTATCTACTCTACTCCTATGACGAAAGAAAATGACTTAAAAAGTCAACACTTACTCTAGAAACTCTAATATTTGAGTCTTTTTTTGGCCTAGTGTGAGCTTCATTGTTCTAATAGCCAAAAAATCTATGCACCAAGGTCTACTTCTACTCTCAATATTATATTCTATCTCTCGCCTACTTCTACGATAGAAACTCACTTTAAAACACAATTATCAAGGATATGTCAATCTCCACTCCTGCTCTATCTTATCTAACTAGTTTAACTCGGGGAATTTTATCGGTTTTGTATATGTTTACACTAGTTTAGGTACTCGTTCCTCCGGACAACGGTGCCAATGTCTTAGGGACTACACTGACATCACCTATTGCATCTCAAAAAGAGACAGACCCAAGATTTCTAATGGATTTTTGGCAAGAAAATTATGTAACTTCCATCTTCGGTATTTCCTTATGAGATATGCTTTTATTGGGTGATCACGCCTTGCTCATAGCTAGACTTTAGACCACATGCTTGACTTTCAACAAATAATGAGTGTATTGATTACATGATAAATATATAAAATACAAATGTAATTAGTGATTGTGCAGTGATTGAAGGGGTTTTTTTTTTTTGAAAACTTAGGTGTATTCTTGATATTGGGAGAGTCTCCTATAGAAAAGGAAGAGATTATGTGGCTCATGATTCTCTTCGTAGTGATGAAGTGAGCTTTGTGTCAATCATAAAAGAATTTGGTGACAATGATCTTCATGGTGATGAGAGCAAGAGCACACACATTGGCTTGGGGTCAGTGAATGAAGTAAATGCTCACATAGCTAGGCAAGAGGCACCCTTGGAATTGGTTCCATTTCATATGACCCCTCAAGTTGGGACATATGCAGATGATGGGGATGAGAGGGATTTGCATATGGACAGAGGAGAGGAAATTCTCAAAAACACAAGGGTTTTTAGTTGTTTGAGTGTTCTCCACTGCCTTTGTGTATACTAATTCCATATGCATGTGTATACCACCTTAAATTTTATGTTTTTGGCTTGAAAGCTACATTTTCTTGAGAGGGTAATATAAAGGGAAAAGGTTCCTTTATAGGTTCATTGCAAACAGGTCAAAAGGACCATACATTAGTGATAGGTAATCATGGATGTTTCAAATTACTTTTTTGGACTTCAAATATTCCTTTTGCTCAATAATGTCTAATATTGCTTTTGGGGTGTGCTTCGCTTGTGAAAATAGACATAAGCATTGACACGTGGGATCCATTTTGAAAAAACATAAACAAAGAGTATGAAGAGGAGTAAGCATCGCAACCACAACTAGAGCCACTACTTGGCAGAATGGTCAATGTGTAGGAAGGAAATCACAAGATAGTGGCATGGCAAGCTACAATCAAAGAAATGTTCTCTGATAGTAAAGAGAAACATTGTAGGGTCTTATACACGATCATTAACCCTACAACTCTTTTCAAAATAGCAATACTATAATGAGCTTACAGTGCATGAATTTGTGAGTGACTCTTTACTATTATGTTTTTGAATAAACTTGACATGTTTGAATGTCAATTAACCTACTAATATTCAATTCAGTATGAACACCCATGCGCTAGCTTCATCTCATTTGCAAGAGGAGCTGGTAAATTGTGCAAACATTTGCTCTGCAAATCATGAGGATTATCTTCATGCATTGCCAGAGAATGATCAAAATCAATTGATTGAATCTCTGTGCAAGAGAACTACAAAGGAAGAGGAACCATGGCATCCTCTTGCACCAACATATCTAGCTACACTTATTTTTTATGTGAGTGTGTTTGGCATTGTAGCTTTTTTTTGTATGCTTTGATTGGAGCTTTATGTGTTGAAAAGTATTTTATAAATTTTGAAGGTTCAAATGTCAAAAGAGCTACGCACTACATTAGAGAGAAATAAATCTAGAGAGCAAGATCATGAATGACCTTTAATATTAGTATTCAAATTGTGTTGGGAATGTATATAACCACCTTTTGGTGTTTTCTTTGTATATGGTAAGGGGGGAATTCAATTGACTAACATTGTGCTTTGGTAGATTCTCCACATTGTTGACCCCAAGGCTAGGGAAAAATTGGTTTGATCATGTGATGAGCCTTCAATGGGGGGCAGACAATTGGGCAACTGTAGAAAATTTAAAAAGTTGATAGCTCTACATGATACTTGGATAGAAAATAAAATCTTGTGGGTGTCCTTGCTAGACACAAGCAAGATCACTCGTACAACTTATTGCATGGTAAAGAAGCCACAAGTTTTAATGGTGGGCATCTTAATGCAAATGGTTTATTAAGAAATTTGGTTAATATTTGTGTTAATGGTCTATGTGCTTGGTGTCAAAGATGGCTGAAACGAAAGGGAGTTTTGCAAGGGATCTTGGATAGATCTAGTAAGCTCTTGTGGACTATGTGGATGTGCCAAATTCCTCCCTCATGCATTACGAATATGTATTACACCAAGATTGTGGTGGAGGGAAGAAGTTTCTATTTCCTCTAGAGGCGGCTTTAAAAAACAAAATGAAGGATGAGGAGTTGTAGGCCTTGAAGAGGATTGACTACTACTGTGCCATGGCTTCTCAACGACCAGTTTATAGCTAACGGTTTGAGCATTTTGACATTCTCACTAAAGCTTTAACTAGTAATGTGTATGGCCTCTTGTTTAAGTTTAGCATAATTCTTTTTTGTCTTTCGCAGACACTTTGCTCATCTTTTGACATGCATCACATTGCTACGGTACCTATTCTTGCACATACTTGGACTCACATTGAGAGCAGTGAGGGATGCATTTATCCACCAACCATGCATCAACTCTTGCAGTGGGATCTTGACAATTGTCCTTGATGGATCAACATGGATAGACGCCATATCCTTGCTAGAGAGAGATAGCTTCATGATGTGCAATCTAGAGGATCCACATCCACAGATCTTCCATCATCCAAAGCTATGAATGTTACTGGTTCGTTATCTGGTCCTCCGCCATCTAGCCGGACTACCCAAATTTGTAAGTTGGAGCCATCATTTCCTTGGAATGTACCCTAAAATTTGGTAGATATAAGATTTTTTATTGTTTTGGCACTTATTTCTAAATCAAAGCAACAAGCCTTTTGAATAAGTCCCAGTAGGCATTCAATGAAAACCATATGATTGATAACCCATTGTCTCTCTTGGGTATAATGTTGTTGATTTTGTTGTTGGAGTCTTGTTATCGTCGCTAGGGTGGATTATTTGTATTTATATAAAATGTGTTAAAGTATGGAGCCTGATTTATGTAGGGTTAAGGTGGATAGGTTAGTGTGTCATTCATGGCATAAGCATGCTTGGAGAGGTTAGTGTAGAGCTTGAGAGAGAAAATATTGCACATACAATATAGACTATACTTGCAAATGATAAAGCTTAATATTATTCAACAGAACCTACCTCTATATAGGCTTTACAAATAGGCAACCTTTTGACACATGAGCACAAAAGGTGGCTGCCAATGCACAATACAAGTGGCTTTCTCTTTACAAAGGTTACAAGAGGCTTTTCACATGGCTTGACACATAAGGCTTTTCTAGATGAAAAAGATTGTTCACATAAGAGATGCAACAAAACTCGCATCCCAACAATCCTCCCCTATGTGGGTTTTGGTTGCATATCACTCACCGACACAGCTTCAACATTACATGGGATGTGAGTTTTGTTGCATCTCTTACGTGAACAGTCCCTTCCACCTAGAAAAGTCTTATGTGTCAAGCCATGTGAAAAGCCTCTTGCAACCTTTGTAAAGAGAAAGCCACTTGTATTGTGCATTGGCAGCCACCTTTTGTGCTCATGTGTCAAAAGGCTACCTACTTGTAAAAGCCTATATAGAGGCAGGTTCTGCTGAATAATATTAAGCTTTATCATTTGTAAGTATACTCTATATTGTATTGTGCTATAGTTTCTCTCTCAAGCTCTCAAACTCTACACTAACCTCTTCAAGCATAGCATCATGCAACCACGACAACACATACGACGGTTTATTTTTCCCGGAAAGTACATCTTGCATGCTATCCATGAACACATGAAGTATCCACCTAATTTTGAGCCCAAAGAAGAGGTAGCAGAAAATGATTTTGCCAAAGCTTTGCTTGCATATGAGGCATCCCAGATCAATTGGATTCCTCTCGAAGAAATGCTCAAAGGAAACTATAACAAAGGCATAGCAGTTAGGGCACTTTCTCCAACATAATCAAAATAAGTCCTTTTGCATAGCATTAATAATTCGAGGGCTTTTTCCCACGCGGTTTTTTCCTCCATTGTACATATATTGTACATTATTTCTTCCTTTGCATTTTGCATGCGATCAAAATATCAACAACAACATCATCACAATGTGACAGAACAACAACGACATATTGGCTACTACAACAACTGACAAAAAAACCAAAGTACAACAACCTTTGCAAACAACAAACGACATTTGCTATGAGCATTATCTCTCTTGTGTACCTTACCCTCTATTTGTGCCAGGAGAGGCTTCTGTGTGCCTACACCCTAATGTTTTGTGTGCCTACACCCTTTGTGTTTAAGAGAGGCAACTTTGTGTTCGAGGGGAGGCTTGTGAATTATGTGTCTCACTCTAGTTTGTTTTGAAGGGAGGATTGTGTGAGTGATATGCAACCAAAACCCGTTGCATCTCTTATGTGAACAATCTCTTCCACCTAGAAAAACCTTATGTGTCAAGCCATATGAAAAGCCTCTTGCAACCTTTCTGTAAAGAGAAAGCCACTTGTATTGTGCATTGGCAGCCACCTTTTGTACTCATCTGTCAAAAGGCTGCCTACTTGTAAAAGCCTATATAGAGGTAGGTTCTGCTGAATAATATTAAGCTTTATCATTTGCAAGTATACTCTGTATTGTGCTATAGTTTCTCTCTCAAGCTCTCAAACTCTACACTAACCTCTTCAAGCATGCTATTAATATGAATGGCACACTAACTTATCCATCTTAACCCATTGCCAAAGAATTTCAAAAGAGAAAAATAACGATGTGATTAACGCCATGATGAATATACAATGCAAAGAAGTATTGAGTTAACAATTGTAATAATTAATTAGATTAAGCACCAATGCAATCTAACATAGAAAAATGCATAGGATCTAATTAGATTAGGAGATACTAATCTAAGAATAGCTCTGATACCAATTGTAGAGTTAAGGTGGATAGGTTAGTGTGTCATTCACGACATAAACATGCTTGGAAAGGTTATTGTAGAGCTTGAGAGAGAAACTATTGCACATTACAATATAAACTATACTTGCAAATGATAAAGCTTAATATTATTCAACAAAACATGCCTCTATATAGGCTTTACAAATAAGCATCCTTTTGACACATGAGCACAGAAGGTGGATACCAATGCACAATACAAGTGGCTTTCTCTTTACAAAGGTTACAAGAGGCTTTTCACATGGCTTGACACATAAGGCTTTTCTAGGTGGAAGAGACTGTTCACATAAGACTGGAAGAGGCCTATATCTGTGATATTCAGCCTTAAATTACCTGCATAATTCGTAAGGGCCTTCTCCACACAAATGGCGCCGTGAGACTGCCACACAACCACCATGAGTTGCAAAACAGAACTTTGCTGTCAAAACCTCCCTTCATGAGCATCTGATCTAAAACACCAATGTTACAGATGGCCCACAATCTTGTAATACACAAAACACTCCAAACAACAGCTTACCGAGTCGATACAGCACACGATACATACTTATGATGATACTGATAGCAGGCTAGATGACATACCTCAGCGATGCACATCACCTCCTAATTAAGCTGTGCAAGATTTCATTATACATGCTATTTGAGATCATTGATCCGATAACGCCACAAAAGCAGCAACAGCAAAAAATGAAATGTAATGGGAGTAAGTGCCACAGAACAGCCACAAACAAGGAAGAGTACGTCCAGCCTCAACCTTCTCCTGAATTTGTGGGTGCTTTATTACAAAAGGACTCTTAGCCATCCACACATGAATTCTTTCTTGAATGAGCTGATACAACCCGAAGGCAGATCCCGAGGGATTTCATTAGTAGTAAAGCTGATATTGCCTGTCTTATTGAACTTGAAAATGAATGCCACTTAGCAGAAAATGCCCTAGAAATGCGACATATTTACACTGTTCATACACATACATTACAATAATTTGTCTTTCGGTACCTTCTTTGAGTGCAACTTAATAATGCTGCACATCAAAAGCAAGGAATTTCTTTAGCAGTTAGCGTAGAGCCATGTACTAGGAATCTGGTTAGCTGGGGGTTTGCCCCCTTGCGCCTTTTTAGAAAATTCCAGCCACAGAAATGACTCACGTCATGAAAGGTTTTGGTTAAAAGGACATGATTATGGCTCTGCAGCAACAACGGCTTGGATTCGCCCAGTTTGTATCAAGTGTGTCACCTCTGCTGCAGCTGCTATTGCCGCTTCCTGCATAGTACACAGCGCATATACTAACCATGAGGTTCACCAAAGACTAATCAAATGCTGGAACCAGATATCAAACAATTCAATTCAAATTTTCACCTGTTGTTGTCGCCTTATCTGAAGAGCGTTCATAGCACGTGCCATAATATAGCAAGGTATTAAAAAGCCTGCTGCTCTTACTAGAGAGAGCTGAAAACAAAAGACAGCATTGACATTACACCTAACATCACATAAACCTACCTCTCCCCCTCCTTTTTTGTGCACGTACAAAGAGACCCCTGGGGATGCTCAAGCCTTAAAGGCCTATCACCCGGAGGATGTAAAAGACGGCAGGTACCCCTCTCTCTCTCTCTCTCTCTCTCTCTCTCTCTCTCTCTCTCTATATATATATATATATATATATATATATATATATATATATATATCAAAATTGGGTTTGTACCCTGTTGCATTACATAAAATTGACCGAAGGTCATGATACGAGAATATAGGAAAAACCTGTTAAGAGGCTTGATTAAAGTAGCATTCATGATTAGTAGAGTAGACCTTCAATAGGTCATAATAGTTTGAACTTACGAATTAAATGAGGGAATAAAACACTCACAAAAATACAAAAGCAAGGGACACGAGAAAAAAGGAAAAGAAAAAACTAAAAAACTTTTCTTGCTACTTAACAAAACTAGATTAAACAAACCATTATTCACTTAAAAATGCTTTTAGAAAAGCCACAAGCAAAATAAGTTAAAGTGAGTTACTTGCCTAATACTTGAAACAAGTACTCAACTTTAAACTAACAAGCATAAGACATCTCAAAGATTTAATCCTAGAAAGCAGACTCCACAAGACAACTTGTGAAGGAACAAATTCTTAAATTCTAATGTAAGTTAAATACTAATAATGCATACTACTACGAACCTGCCTAGAAGAGACTAAATATAACCAAAGTAGTACGAAGTTCAAAACTTGACAATATGCGACCTAAACTTCGTTGCTTGTCCAAGCAGAAAGAATAAGATTATCACCTTTATCATGCATAGCCTGGACAACAGCTATGGCATCCCTCCTCACGTTGTCAGTGCCCAAGAGCAGGTGCAAGTTTGTATAGAGGTCATTCATGCTTTGAACGTACTCTATAAAACCAACGAACTAAGTTTCTATCACCCTCTGGAGGTGATAGGCATACTCAGTCATGATAAAGGCTAGCATTTGTCAAGTAAGAGCAAAAGTACTACAAGCAATAAAGATCTAAATACCAAATTAGAGTGTTATCAAGTCAAACAATAAGTGAGCTTTTAAGCTCTCCACTTCGATTGAATTTACTATTGATTATCTTGAATGTTCCAAAGGAGAAAATATTGAAAATAAACTTACTACGACACAAAAATAAACAAACTTTTTTCATAATTCTTTTGAATGAGTATCCTTTCTCAACAAAAATAGAAATAAGATGGCATGACTGAACAACAAAAGCCAATTTATCATAACAAAGACGAGAAAACATAAATAGTCGAGAACAAATGACACCATATTTAGCTAAAAGAGATATTCGAAGAAATGTGAGGCATATGGATGATATTTAAATTGACATATTCTATGTCAAGGCATTTAAATGCTATCATAGATATCTACTTGCACAGTGAAGAGAGTCTGAAATATCTTAAAACTAAAAAAGGCACAACAATCACTATATGTTCACAAAACTCCTTATGTCACGATTGTGACGTATTCTTTGTCTTTGTATTACCTTCTTAGCTTAATTCTTTTGCAAATACGAAGATGTACCAAATCCGAGACCCTCGATTCTCCAAAGGATGTGTCTATTCACCCAAGAGTCGCACCTGTTCGGCAAATAGCCATGCCTCTTCAACGAATGGCTACACCTTTACGCCGAAAGGTCACAACTCTACAACAGAAGGACACAACTATTGGCCTAGAGTCATGTCTCTTGACGTACGGTCATGTCTTTTCATCGTGTCTCTTCAGTTTCTATATAAGAACACCCTTGTAACACATTTCAGTGAATCAACACACGTCCATTCTCTGAGTCGCTTGTCATCTAGTTTCGTTCATAGTTCAGTTTATATCTAAGTTCACTTATGAATACACACACATAGTAAGCGTGTTCTTCAAGTGGTATTAGAGTAAATTCTTTTCAAGGACCCGAAGGTTGTGAGCCTCTCACCCTCGCCGCTACCCTCTGTCCCCTCTATCGGAATTGTATGGAAGCAAAAGAAAGATGAAATGCAATTTTTCCCCCGACGGTATGAGGTAACATTGGTATTTGTTTATTACCTACTAATAACCATATTGTACCAGTGATGTGTGCATGCCGCGTACCCGGAGAATCTCGCACTCTCTATGCTCGCACCTGAACGGTTTGCTCCAATGCTCGCACCCCTTCCCAAGAGATATGCCCATTTGCGCACGATTTCCCAAATCCCTGGGCTGGCTGAAACGCTGCATTGTTGAACGTGGCCTTTGCGCTGAAAATTGTCTGCGCTGGACTCTTTTACGTAATCAGCCAGCAGTGCCCTCTTCTTCACACCATACAAAAACCCAAAACTTTTCATACCTCAAGCGGCCGGTCAACCCCAAAATTAAACCCCTCGTGTAAGCACTTGAATTAGACTTACATTAAAAAATAAAGCAAAGAGGCATGAAGACCAGCAAACGTTTTCTGTCCTCCCTTGCTTCTAGCGCTGGCTGTCCTCTCTTGTGTACGTCATGGTAGGTGCGGAATTCAATGTGCCAATCCCATTCCTCTTGTACAAAGAAGAAGTTCTAGAGAAAATTTGCCGGAAAATCCTCTTGCACGTGAAGTAATAATTATTCAAGGTTCTCCTCTGCCCGAGCTAGATATCATCATAATTCCAAAGCCTGAACCCGTTTCAAAATAGTTTTAGCTCCCGAAGTACCCATCTAGAACCTGCTCCTGCACCTGTTCGAGTGTTCTTTGAGGCGTAACAATGCCGACTTCTCCAGACGGAGAAGGCCAATCAAAGGACGCCCTTACTCTTATCAAAGAGCAGATGGTCACACTTTCCACAAGCCTCGCATCACTTCACACTCGCTTGGATCAGATGCAGACACAAAACACTTCTCGGACGACTAATGCTGCTTCTCCACCACCTTCTTCAAAAGCTTCTGTGGACGAACAAAATGAACCAGATCCAACAAATGAGGTAGACAATCGTAAACTCAAATTACTTTGTCAAATTTTTAATGTTGCCCAAAACAAGAAGCTTGCTGTTAAACTGCATTAGCCTTATAATGGTCGCCGCGTCAACCGCGTTGTCACAAACCAGTGACGTGGCATACCCGGTGTCACAAGACGGGCACCACGTGCCAATAGAAAAGAACAGACTGAACAGGCTTTTAGCACTTCAATAACAACTGAACTGAAAAAGAGAGACAACACGCGACACGGAGTGGCGGAATTCCACCCCAGAGAGTATTGGCCCCAAACCTTGGCGCCCCTTTCAGTATTTCTTTATATTGCATCAACACAGTACAAGCCGGTACTCCAGACTCTGCACCTTCTCCAGGAAGCATGCCAGAGAATGAGCCTTAGCCTCATATTTAAAGGCTCTTGGCCTGAAAAGCAGTTACAATAAAAAGCCTTTGCAACTCAAAAGCTTCTGGTCCAAAAAGCAATGCCAAAAGCTGCCATCGTAATTTACAGAAATCCGTAAAACCTGCCACATCATCATGTGAGCGCAATTTTGGAAAATCCGCCACGTCATCAGTTTTTGTGTGAGTGCAGGTCCTACTTTACTTTAATCCTTTTGTCACTTTGGCCCCATCGGACGGGGTCCCCATAAGTTGGTAGGACTTCTTCTTCTGTTACTTGTTCTTCTTAAGGTTTAGGCCCCTCGACCGGCATCTGTAAGTTGGCTCCATTCTTTAGGCTGACACGTCAGCAATTTGTTACATCTCCCCTTCTTGAAACAAAGTAATCGTCCGCAATTACAGCATATCTGCAAAACAACAAGTTAGCTCAAAAATTTCCGAGCGGACATTCCGAGGGACAATCACTTTGCTCTTTTTATTGAGGAGTTAGCTTCTCCTTTCTGCTCTTTTGATCAAGGAGTTAGCTTCTCCTTTCGGTTGGTTTGATCAAGGAGTTAGCTTCTCCTTTCTACTCTTTTGATCAAGAAGATAGCTTCTCCTTTCGTCCAAATCAGAACTCTTGATATTCTAGTGTAGTAAAATTAGCCATCACACCCAGACCGTACTGATCTTCCACGGGTGTCTTGATGCACTAAAAAATTACATACCCAGGCAATCTCATCTAATTAGAAATATTCAGTAATTGGCACATCACAATGCAACACAAATGCTTACATATGCATGTTACAAGACACAACAAACAGTGCCGCTAAGCACTCCCTCGAGACAAACGGTCTACTGTATGAAGCTACTCAACGACTACCTCGTCACTCCCCTGCAAATAACCTAAAAAGGTCCGGGCCATGAGCTCAGAGAACTGTACAACCAAACGCTCCCCAAACCGCAGTCTGCGTCGCTTGGAGGTTCAAGCATACAACCAAACACTTCCCAGGCATCGGCCTACGTCGTTCGGAGGTTTTCTAGCATACAACAAAACACTCCCCAAGCATCAGCCTGCGTCGTTCCGAGGTTCAAACAATACCAAAACAGTATTTCTCACTTCTCCACCCAGGAGTAAAATAACCAATCAATAAAACCAATATTAAAACCAGAGTCAAACATTTCAAATCGGCACCAAAACAGGTTCAAAATAGATACCATCCATTTCAAACAAATTCCAAACAGGATCACCAAACAAGATCAAACAGAACTCAAACTTAAAAAGCAATCTTGACATCAGTCGAGCTCGAAAAGTCGACTGACTTTCCATCCTGAAACCTGCACCAAAAATGAGGGTTAGGTTTCTTCCATAAGGTCGTAGCCGAGCACAGCATAGTCCATCGGCTCTTAGACAAACAGTGTTTCTTTGGCGGCGATGGTAGTCCCAAGATAGCAATCGCACTAGACCTCCAAGGCTATCTGATCGTGAAGAGACATCTACTGGGAGATGTCGAGAAACTTCAAGTTATAATCTGCTAAGGTTTCATGGCAAGCATTTCAGGATAGCCCACTCTACCCGAAGGAAGATGTCAGAATACCATATATAACTTCGGGCAATTTTTTTAATTTTTTTTCTTGAAAGCTTGCCAAGTACTTGGAGTATGCTGCTTGGTAGCTGTAGACATCAACATCTGCATGGCACTGCTTCTGAGAAAAAGAGTGACTTGAAACAAATCTGGATCCTTCTCTTGCAAGTGATCTTAATTGGCTTATGCTCTCTAAGAGATGAGCAGTGAAGACGGGAGCGCGCCCGATGCGCGATGAAGTAAGGGTGGGAGTGGCTAATAAGTCCGGGTTGGAGGGCGAAGATACCTCGAATAAAAATCCATCAATAGCTCTGTCTGACCGGTATGCTTTCAGAAAAGCACATGTGACTGGATCAACAAAGAGTCCAACAAAATGCTGAACTAGACACTCCAAGGGCTGATCCTAAAGTGCCTTCCACAATCAATCCTCATGCACTAGTTGCCTGCTGCTCCAAGTGCTCTAACTCAACCTCTAGCTCCTGGTGCCGATTCATAGGGCAAGTACAATACTGAGTTACAAAGCAAGCCCGAAGGTAAAATCTAGAGAAAACTGATACAATTGAGCCACATGGGCATAAACTATAGAAACTGTATGAACTGAGAAAAGGCCAAGGGTAAAAACCTCTCCTGAAGAGAGCAAAAAGTGCCCTGGCGTCCTAAGGAAGATAGAGGATGACGATTGCATCTGAAAGACAGGCACTTCCGAGCAAAGGTAATCTTTGCATTTGCACTCCAAGACTTCCCATACGATCAAAAGTACGCAATCAAAGTAACTAGTCTGTGAAATGAAGGAAACTGGCTGCCAGAAGACAGCTTTTCAAAACCCACCGACTAGTACCCTCTGCAAACCACGGACCTGAGGTAGCACAGGTGAAGGGAAATCTGCCAAGGGAGCTCAAAAGGACAAACCAACAGAAACACTGAACTGAAACTGCCTAGACGGTCTCTCGCTTTGCAGAAGACAGTTCACTTGCTGCAGATGGCTCCTGTCATCTATAGATACCAAGGCTCTCTCCGAGGAGAGCGTAATGGGCATCCAGGGCCAGCCAGAAGATATCCAATTGCAGAAAGAGAAAGGAGACCACCCCAAACCAAATGCACACACCAAGCCAACAAACAAGAAAAGAGAAAACTTGACCAAAACCAAAAACAAAAATGACAAATGAGCATAACGCCAGAAACCAGAACAACACCAAAGGATTTCGAAAACACACGTAGAAAGAAAAAACAGAAAACCCAAAAGCAGAAACATAACAAAACTACTATGGAAACATGCAATAGTCCCAAAACTACATCTAAGCGAACTTCTCAATCTATAGGCATCAAAGGTCAACAGACTCTTACCAAATGTAAAGTAAAGCTAGATCCAGCAATCAATATGGAAGACCCAGCTAGCGAGCAGCCAATAGACACTTCTAAATGGACAGTACCATATCACAAGACTACCACATAGTCACACGTTATGCTACTGTTGAGTTAATGAACATCTTCCAACGTAAAACAAATCCAGAGGTTACTCAAATATGCATATACTATCTCCTACTTCATAACTAAGGGAACAGATACGAGTATCCTTACCCTAAACAAAAGCAAAGCGCAGGCAATAAACCTCTTCAACTAGCATTTTTCATGAAAGATAATACACTGACACAAGCTAATCTTAAACTGTCATCACCAAGACAGCAGTCAGCCACATACAAAGACAATCAACAGTAAGACACTTCCTTTGTCACTTCTCCCTCCCCTCCCCTCCCCTCCCCTCCCCCCCGCTCACTCTCCCTCCGTCAATGTTTCTTTTCTTCCTATGTGAGACCAACATATACGGGAGGGAGCCCATTACCATGAAAAACGTTGACAGATCCTCATCTTCACCAACACCCGTCATGGAGATGATGTGCCGCAGTAGTAAAAGTGCCACAAGCTTCAAGTGCCACAAGTTTTGTAGTAAGCACAATAAACTAGAAAGATAAAATTGAGTTGACAGCCAAAGTACAGCTTTGTTATCTATTTGCTTTGAATAATGAAGAACAGAAAATTGACATAGCGCATACTATGAGAGCAACGGAACGGAAGCAAGCAGCACTGTGTGCATGTGACCCTGCATACTCATCATAGTCACCCTCCAAAAAGTGATGATCAGCAGCCAAGGCAAAAAGCCTGGGTTGCCCACTTGCTATGTCCCAACCGGCACTGTCAAAATCCAGCCCTTTTAAATGAATTTCATTTGGAAACTTCAGGCCAAGCAAAACTATATCAACAACGAGAAGGGTAAATAAGAGCTTACCCTAAGTCTAGTCCTACGTTATCTGGTCTACCTTGCTGTGGCATAGCATAGCCACCCTCAAAAGGCTGCAAAAAGCAGATCTTTGTCAAAAAACTTTGAAAAAAGGTCAGCCACAAAATAACTCACAATCTGAGCAAAGTTCACCTTCTGACATATTTCACAAAGAGTGTCTCCTTTCTCATTACACCAATGTTGGATGCATTTCCGATGAGCAAACTGCAACAAAAAACACAATTGCATAAAACTGAAACGCACCCAAACTCTACTGCTAGCAAATCTCAAATTAGATCAGGCAGTACGAATACAGATTTCTACTTATGGAATCTGGACAGCAAGCATGCAAATCACTCCAACAATAAATATACCTAGATGAATCCAGGATGGGACCAGATTCACCCTTAGAAAAGTGCAACGTATAGCCCCATGGTAGTCACCCACAAGACAATATAACCATCAGCTCCATCGTGCATAATATTGACTAAATATCATGACATCCCCACAAATGTCGTCAGTGCCCAATAGTGGGTGTAGAACTAGGTACTAACGTATGCTACACACACCACACGCACACACACATGAGCATACATCAACACAAAGTTCAGCGTACTGAGTTTGTGTCATGACTCCGCAGAGATCAAGGGCAGACTCAGCCATAATGAAGTGCATTGAAGCCTAGCACTAAAAGACACATTAAATTGAAAATATTAACACAAAAAAGAGGTAGCTCATAGGGCATATGCACCACAAAAGATAGAAAGAATTAGCACAATATCAACTGGTCGTAACTCAGACAAAAACTTCACAATGTGAAGTCTGCATGTCCGCTATACAACCAAAAAAATGCACCAGCTTGTTTGCACTCAGCAGAGTAATCTCAGCATGCATCAAAATCAGAGTTATCCACAACAGAAACAGAGTAAAAATTACTCTGTTTCTAAAACACAAGGTCTACAAACAAAATGTCATCAAAGTCACCCTGAACTACTGTGGAAAACCCTACCAAAGCACTCAAGAGAGTGCACATTGATCAAATTTATTGTAAAGTGTTGTTAACAACTAATATATCAAGTTCAGAATCAAGACAGAGCAGAAACAAGTATCCCGCTATAATAATGTTATCATTTTTATAAAGTAATCAATCTACATAAACTGTCATAACGCAATTAGCATTCATGTGAACAATTTAAAAATTCACCTTAAGACTGCCAGAACAGGCACAAGGTGACTCGAGATTGGCTATGTCATCCTCTTCCTGGCAGATCCTACACTCCGCAAAAGCAGGGCTTTCAATGTCTTTCTTGCCAAAATGTGGCTCACTTTCAATAGGCACAACGACATGGCTGCTATCCACACTACCATGATCTCCTTTGAGAAGGGGTACAGCCTCTTCATTCACAACATGCTCAATACCAGATGCCTCACTCGTGATGCTGGAATATTCCTTAGATTCTGCACCCAAGCCGACCTTCATTGCTTCAATGGCACGGTCTTGGTTGAGGAATATTTTATGTGTTTCAATTTCTTGGTCACATAACATTCCAGAATTTTCTACAATGCCTGCATCTGCCCTGCAAAGTGTCTGGTAACCACTTGATAATGTAGACTTGGCAACAAGTTCAGAGCTACCTGCCTGATTGTCGGCTTCTTGCTCTGCCCGTTTCCCAGATTGGGAAATCTCATCGACAGAGAGAGCTACATGGTCGCTCATGATGTGTGCGTGCTCTGAATGCAAGAGAAACCCTGATTGCGGGTGAGGCCGGTCGCAGAGAAACCCTAATTGCCCCTGTTGTGAGAGAGAAAGACACCAACGCTGATTTCGCAGCTCTGGAGTACGAACAGAAGATTCGAATCACGTACAGCAGAAGAACGAGCGGATGTGCTGCAGGCGAAGGTTACAAGGATTCAAGGAAGCTGAAGATTTCTCACTTTGTTGACAAAATGGTTCAAGGAATTCTCTTGCCTTGTCAAGCACACGCACACATCCTTGAAATTGGAAACTTCTAGTTCTCTCTCTCTTCCCCTTGTTCTCTCTCTTCGCTCCTCTCTCTATCTCTTCACTCCCTTTGAAGATTTCCAATCACATTCATCAACAATTGCGTGTCCATAGTGAAATTGGCCTCATAACTAATGGCATTGTTATCTCCAACGTTATCTTAAAACCTCAATCCGTTTTGGATACATCTCCTTTCTCAAGATTGTCAATAAAACATTTGTCAAAACACAGAGCTCTCTCTCTCTCTCTCTCTCTCTCTCTCTCTCTCTCCATTGTTCCTTCGATGTAAAGTTAACTTCTTCTCTTCCTCTTCTTCTTCGCTCACTCTATGTTATGGTATGTAAACGTTTGAATGCTGTGTTTTTTGGCTTGCCTAGAGGGTCAACCTTTAGCCTTGGGTTTTTGCCTTGGCCAAAAATTCTAAGCAAAAAAAAAAAAGATGAGAGTGTGTAGACCATGATGACACCCATCTTTCACCCACAATCTCTTAGTGCCCAATGGTAGCCTTGTTAGACTAGCAGCCTAAAACTATGACTCCTGCAACTTGACAATCCTCTCTCTCTCTCTCTCTCTCTCTCTCTCTCTCTCTCTCTCTCTAAATTGTTGTTGGACTGGTGATTTCACCATAGTCGCCCCCCTTGAACCTTTTGCAGCTAACTCCCATAATATTAATCAATCTTTTGTCTAGAATAATGGCATTCAAGCTTTGGCCAATTGGAGTGCATGACGCATTGGCCTTTTCCCCTTTGTCTTCACCTATAGGCAGTAGAGGATAGAGGGTATGGGTTGCTAAATATGTTTAAGGTGAAAACATGTGTGTATTGTAGGGTGTTTAGAAGTGATGGTGAGGACAAGGCATTGGTCAGTGTTGTGAGCTTGAGATATAGCCAACCGAAGAACACACAAAGAATGGTCGTGATGTGCCTCGTTGTGAGCTATATGCGGGAGAACAAAAAGCTTGCGATTCCAGCTTTGGTAGATTAGTGTGTTGATTGGTTTTTATGTCACTGCATTTGATTTGTGTTTGTCGATTTATATTGAAGCACACATCTTTAATGCAAATGATGACTTATCAATCTAGTTGTTCCATTCTAGAAAAAACTACTTGGCTCCTTCGCAGACCAATGAGTGCTAGTTGATTAAATGCACTCGCTTTGGAAGTTTGGTGCCTCCTCAAACTTCAATCTATAAGCCTCATGAGCTTATCATTCTTTTTTGCAATGCATGGGAGCTATATATTGTGTGCAAGAGACCTCTCTCGAAACTCGTTGAGCCTTTCTCCCAAAGGAAGTACAAAATGAAGGAGTACAATATGAGTGCTAGCTATACATTATGGTGGCATATAAAAATAATGCATGATGAACCATCGAGGAGGTGCATAATGCCATGTGATGTGTCCTTGGTCTACATTGAAAGTATTGATGACCACGGCAATGGCCAAACAAAAGAGTATCTACACCTCTCCACTTCCCTCAAGGACCTGTCGATGTATCCCGTTGGCTATGAAGAGAATAAAACAACTCTGACCAAAAGGTGGTGGATGTCTAGGAAGGATGTGAGCCCAAGATGTCAAGTAAAGTGAGGTAAAAATTGTATCATGAGGATGTAGATCAAACATATGCAAATTGGGTCAAAGCATATCAAGAGTGACTCATATGTAATTCAAAGATGTGAGCATGAAGACTAGATATGTATAAAAACACTTGCATAGAGATGTGACCCTAAAAATCACAATATTCATGCAATTTCCCCAACGTCACAACTTTTCATGAATGCCAACATTAAGTATGTACTTGCACTTAAGATACCTACATAGATAACCTTTATACATGTGTCAATAAGTGCATATGTTCCTTTTGTATGGATTGCCTTTTTATGTATGCATGCATCTACAAAGAAACAAGTCATGGACTTATGTATACAAACATGTATGTAAACGTGTGTGTACATATATATAGTGACATGTACCTAGGTGTGAATAACCTTCTTTATGTTTTGCGGTGTGTGAGAAGAGATATACTATATGAGGCAAGCCTATTCTATAATCTGACGTAGCATCTAGTGGTTGTGTTGGTTTCAGCTTGCAACATAATATAATGTACTCTCTCTCTCTCTCTCTCTCTCTCTCTCTCTCTCTCTCTCTCTCTCTCTTATAGGAGCCTCCTTTGGGCATGCATGTCTACCCTTATTCTCAACTCCTTGCTTGCTCTACCTGAGGTCATCACCTACTCTCTCTCTCTCTCTCTCTCTCTCTCTCTCTCTCTCTCTCTCTCTCTCTCTCTCTCTCTCTCTCTCTCTCTCGTGTGTGTGTGTGTGTGCGCGCGCGCACGTGCGCATACACCTTGTATAGAGGAAACCTATTCAAAAATCCATGGAGCCACCATAAAATTATGAAATGATGGTCGCTAACCAATGTGATGACACCTATCTCTCCACTATGGACATCAATGTTCCTCGTCATTCACACAAGTTGCTCTAGTTTGCAAGAAATTTGCAAACATGTCACCATGCACAAGGTACGATTTGCAAGCTTGTGTCCTCCAATTGACCATATGTGAAAAAGTAGCTTTTGTATGCATGTTATGATGGTGCCTAAAGTGGAGGCAACAATGAACGCATGTGAAATTCTTGCAATTACATGTGCAATTAAGTAGCATGGGCATGGTTAGTGCAGCCTTTCTATAAACTCCTAGCCCAATGTTACTATGTTAATGAAAGTTGAAAATTGCATAATCATAGTTAAGTTTACTTTATTGGCGAAGAAGATTTTGACCCATATTTGGTCGCATGTGATATTTGTGTGTTAAGTAATGAGAATGGATCAGTTTAATATGAGAAAATCATTTGAGTTAGTTATATATTAGATTTTATGAAAAACACATTAAATGGCTTGCCTGATTCCTATCGGCCAGGAGACAAAGAGATCCAATGCGGGACCAAAGGCAATGGGTCCAAATGAGAGATGGTCTATCAAAGAGCAATGCTATCTAATGGAGCTTGAAAGACCTTAGGGTTAGCTTCATTAAAGACCTCCAACGGTTAGTGTTAAAAAAAGTCTTTAGACCTAGGACCTTAGGCAAGCTAGGGTTGAGCTTGAGGTGGGAACTCGGCCCAAGCTTGAGGTGCTTGTCATGCTTGCTGACTAAGGTGCTTGAGGTGCTTGTCGTGCTTGCTGACTAAGGTGCTTGTCATGCTTGTTGACTAAGGTGCTTCAAGTGTTTGTCATGCTTGATGACTAAGGTACATCAAGTGCTTAAGGTACTTGGGGTGTCATAAATATAATATCTAACTTTACCAAATGATTTTCTCATATTAAACTGATCATTTAATATGGGAAGATAAAAAGGGAACAAGAGTTAGGATATAGATATGTACTTCTAGACCTATCTCAACAGGGGACCAAATGGAGAAATGGTTGCATCTCAATAGGGGTCCAAACGGAGACAGTCTACCAAAGAGCAATGTGCAATAAGTGCTTCTAGATTTACCTCAACAAAGGACCAACAGGAGAGATGGTTACATCTCAATAGGGGTCCGGATAGTCTATCAAAGAGCAACGTCCATCTAATGGAGCTTTAAAAACCTTAGGATTAGCTTCATTAAAAACCTCTAAAGGTTAGTGTTAAAAAGTCCTTTGACCTTAGGCAAGCTAGGTCTTATCTTGAGATGAGAATCCTACCCAAGCATGAGGTGTTTGTCGTGCTTGCTAACTAAAGTGCTTAAAGTATTTGTGGGAACCTTGCCCAAGCTTGAGGTGATTCTCATGCTTAAATGACTAAGGTTCTTGAAGTGTTCAATTCAAAGATAAACTCTCAAGAGGCATAAACGGTTTCCATGCTTAATTGACTAAGTGTTTAACGTGTTCAATTGAAACCAAATCGCTTAAGAAGCATAAAAGACACGTGTCAAAATCCTCCATATGTGGCCCTCACGATGTGCTTGAATCCTATTGGATAGGCTTTAAAGGGGTCCAATGAGAATTTAAATGCATAAAAATAAACAATTAAGTTATTTCTATCAAAGAGAAAAAAGAGGACACATGTCCAAATGATATAATTAAATAATACAAGAGAGAGAGAGAGGGGGAGGGGGGGTGGACCAAGCAAGAGAGGGGGGTATACTCTCCCACACAAACACACACTCTCTCTCATTGTGTGGAGTGCAAAGTGCAAAAGCTCCATCTCCTTCTCCAAGCTTGTTGAGAAGTTGAGAGCCTACACTAACACTCTTGGCTATGGAATGCAAATCCAACCAAGAGCCATGCTTCAATGCTTAAGCTTTCCATCTTCTTCATCTTCATTACTATGCTATTATGCTATGCTAAGCAAGAAGAGTGATGATATGTGAGGAACTATTTCTTTCTCCTATGAATGATTCTTCTTCCTCTTCCCTGCCCTCATTCCCTGCTAGCTCTCTCCACCTTCGAAGGTGTTTGAGGCCTTGGGACTAAGGCTTGGGATAGTTAATGCTTTTTACAAAGTTTATGTTATGCTCGTGATGCATGAAGCTTTCCATCTTCATAGCATCACCAAGGTCACAAGGAGCACAAAGATTGTATTGTACCAAGTCTCTCTTGATGGAGAATCTATAATGCAAACGCCTTTTGGAGGGACCAGCTCCAAGTAAATCAGGTCCTCAACTATTGTCATGTTCTCTAATACTCTCTCTCTTGCAAAAGTATTGTTCATGCCATGTTAATTAAGTACTATGTTCATGTTGCTACCATCAATTACATTCACCCTCTATGTTCTCAAAGTGATCTCACAAAAATGCTCACTCTAATTCTCTTAATTCCGCTACTCTCAAAGTTCATAGGCCATTTCCATTACATGGTATCATAGCATTTGATTTCTCTTTTCTTGCTTAAAAAGAGAGGTCCCTAAGTAGCCTATTAATGGTTGATTTTGTTAATTATATTAGGGTAAGTGGGATTGGGATCTATAATCGATTTTGTTGACCCCACTATGTGGGATATGGTGCACACCTCGGGAGCTTTGGTCTTAATAATGGGGTTTTTTTAGACTTGCCTATGGCTTTACCATTATTGAGCCATAAGAAGTCCGAAAGGAGCTATCCCTTGGCAATTCTGTTATGTTAGACCCACCCCACTACTCTCTATAAGTAACCAATTCGAGTTGTGGGTGTAGATACTTAAGTGCTTATTTTCAAAGGCTAAGATGAGTAGCAACTAAGGTTTTGAATTGCCAAAGGATACACTAAGTAAACACATAAGTATAATTAGCATGGCTGACAATAGCCAAGAGAGTAGAATGAACATTGATAACTTTGATTTTGCTCATGAAGGTGCTAATGATGATGCCCCCATGTTTATCAATTATCTTGTTACTAGGTTGCATCAAGCTATGGGCAACCCTACTTTGCAAGCCAAAGCTACCCAGCAACTCCATGCTTATGAGATTTCCCTTCCTCTCCAAGAGGAGAGAGAGTTTAGGAGGCCTCTTGATGAGACTCCCAAAAGAAGACTCTCTCCCATAAGAGAGGAGGAATCCAAAGAATGAGAAAGAAGTGAATCCCTAAGTTCCTCTAAAGATGTGGCTCTATGAAGACGGCAGTCTAGACTATTGCCAACTCTTCCCAAGAGAAAACGGTCAACCCATAGTCCTTCTCCTTGTCACTCTGAAAAGGAAGAGAGTAAACAAAGGAAGAAAAAGGCAAGAAAAAGGTCACCCTCTTCACCTTCCTCCTCTTCCGATGAAAGAAATAGTTATTCTCCTAGAGAATACAAGAGGAGAGGACATCGCAAAACTTACCTTGCATGGTGAAGGTCCCAAAAGATCAATAAATTCAAAGAGGGAGGAAAGAGTATCTCTTTTCTCACCTATGACTCCCACCTTTGGTGCCACCGACAAAGTATTGGCCTTCATCCAGCATTTGATGCGGCCTTTGGAGACGAGGGCTTCATGGAGTCCTCCAAGATACACCATGTAGCCTAAGCACTTTAAGAAATCTGCTTGTTAATGGTGGGCTAGCCTTCATGGCAACGACGAAGCACCAAAGACATGGAAAATTCTACAAGTTTCCATAATCAAGCAATTCCTTGCAAGCGATGCTCACCAAATGGCAAAGCTTGAAGCTGCTCTTCAATGAGTCTATCCACAAATATATAGACAAGTTTTGGGATTTACATCTCAAAGCTACAGTCTTTCAAAGGATAGACTTCGCCGAACAAAATCAACAATTTTGTGTGGTATTACCTGAAGAAATGGCTGAGTATGTCAACTCACAACGGCCCAGCACTATCATCGAAGCCATGCACCACATTATGGTTGCTTCAAGGATCAATTTTCAACAAGGGGTGAGAAGAAATTTCAACCCCATGGAAAACAAGGATCAAAATGAAGCTATAGGGAAGAGCAATGCTCAAAACTCTTCCCAAGGCAACACCAACACCAACAACAGCAAGGCCACGAATAAAGGAGCTTACAAAGGTAAAAATAAGCTCTCTCTCAAAGAATTAGAGGCCTTTCATAAAGACCATAAATGCTTTAAATGTGGGAAGCAAGGACATGGTTATCGTTCTTGCCCCAAAAGAAATGTACTCAATGACACTCCTAGAGCTTCCATGGTTGAAGCTCCAAAAGAAGATACTCATTGCAATGGCTCATTGCTCTCCTATGCTTGGGGAAAAGTAAGGGAGCATGATGTGTAACATTTAATGGTCTAGTAACTTGTGTGTAGCGGAAAATAGCATGAACATAGTGAGCATTTCATTAGAATAGCTTCCTAATGAGAATAACAAGAGTGCTTGGGTGGAGAGAGCAACAAAAAGCATAACACCTAGTTAGATAGCATAAACAATACTTCAAAAGAGAGAGAAATTAAGCAATTGACAACAGTTGAGGACCGGATTTGCATGGAGCCGGTTCCCCCTCCAAAAGGCTTTGTATTATGGTTTCTCCCATCAAGAGAGACATTTTACAATACAAGTCTTTGTGTTCCTTCAATACTAGCTAGTGCAATCAAGATGGAAACTTCATGCACTAAGCAAAACACTTATCAAACACAACATCAATTTCCTCGCGGTCTCAGACCCAAGACCTCACACACCTTCGAAGATGGTGAGAGCTAGCGGGGTATGACAGTAGATTGAGAGGAAGAAGAAGTATTCTTACAAGAAAGATGTACATCTCCTCACATAATCACTCATATTAGCATAGATTAGCTTAGTAATTAGCATGGTAGAGGAGATGAGTATGCATTGAAGCTTGGTTGGATTTGCATCACAAAGCCAAGAGTTGTTGGTGTAGGCATCCCTTCTCACAAGCTTGGAGTAGGTGGTAAGCTTTCCATTAAAGCTTGAGAAGGAGAGAGAGTCTTCTTTGCTTCGCACATGAGATTGTGTGAGTGTGTGTGTGTGATAATGCCTTGCAAAAATCAGCCCCCTCTCTCTCTTGGTCAACCCCCCTTGCTAAATGCTCATGCTACAACCCTATTGGACCTCCCCAGGCCTAGCCAATGGAAATTAAGCAGCATAAGTGATAGCCTTCTGACATGTGTCCCCCTTTCCCCTTTTGTGAGAGCTTTAGGTAATTAATAAATGCAACTAAACTCTCATTGGACCCCTTTGCCTCCTAGCCAATAGGAATCAGGCAAGCCATTGGGCTGTTGAATGCTCATTGGTCCCCTTGGGAGACTGTCCAATAGTCTTCTAGAGAGCTTAATTCTTATTGGTTCTTTTATTAAGTGTTTTTAAATTAATTAAACTAGATTTACTCTAGCTTAATTCTCATTGGTCCACCTCCATGGCCATCCAATAGGATTTGAGTACACCTTATGGGCATTTGGCCTAGGGAGCTGACAGGTGTCCTTCTTTTCCCTTGTGTACAAATGAAGCTTGTGAGTGTGTGTGGGTGTTTCTCTCTCATCCCCTACTTCTTGGGCTCATCCCCTCCTATGTAGGGCTTGACAAAGACTTTTTCGGACACACTTAAAGCATCCAATTCCCCTAATGTTTGACCTTTGGACACAACCTTTGAATTTTGGAACCTTAGCATTTTGGAAGTCGTAATGGGCTGAACCTTAGGGTCTTTGAGCCCATTGTTGCACATAGCTCTTTTGCAGATGGCCCCCCCTTTGGATCCCTATTTTCCCTCCTTTGGATCCCTACTGTGGTCGGTCTGCTAGCTTAACCAATATTCTAGCTTGATCAGTTTAACATGAGAAAATCATTTAGGAGAATTAGATATTGATTATTATTGACATGATGCCTTCATCTTGTTTGACCTTGGCTCTACTCACAACTTCATATCAATGGAGTTGGGCATTCACGCTTTCAAGATGGGAGATATTGTAATTGCCTATGGAGATTTCAAGGGATAGCAAGCCTCCGTTACTCCCTTGATTGGGAAGTTGAGGCTTCATGTCCAAAGCTACGTCGACAAAGAAGACCTTTTTTATCTCTCCTCTCCAACATTAGGATGTTATCCTAGGGGCACCATGGTTCAACCTCATGGCTTCCAACATGAAGTTCCCTGAAAGGAAATCTATTTCACCTATAGGGAAAAGAGAATGTACATAGATGCTAATGAATCAGGGGACACCATATCCCTGGTAAATACGCTTGCTTCTGATAAGTCAATGAAAAGCTCTATTTTTGTGCATATGATTTTTGTTAGAGAATCTGTAAATGATTCTAATGTTTTCACAATTAGCAGTAAAGGGAATCAAGAGGACTTAGAGTTGTCTAATTTCCTAAATGGATTCCAAGATGTTTTCTTGATGACATCCCTAGTGAGCTATCTCAAAAACCAGGGGATGATGACCATGCAATAGAGCTTCTACTAGGAAGCTCAACCTTTCTTATTGAGTTTCACAAGCTCAACAAGAGGAGATCATGAGGCAAGTGCATGAATTGGTGGAAAAAGGGATGGTGAGGCCTAGCTCCTCTCCATTCTGTTCACTAGTACTTTAATTGAAAGATGGCACATATCACATGTGTGTCGACTATAGAGCACTAAATAAGATCACTATTATAAAAAAAAGATTTCCCGTGCCACGAGTAGAAGATCTATTTGATAAGTTACAAGTTTTGGCTTGACAAATGCTCTAGCCGCATTCAAAATCACGATGGACAAAAATCTTCAAGCCACTCAGATTCTCTTGAGGAGTACAAGCGACACCTCCAGGTAATCTTTCAAGTTGTGAGAGAGAATAAGCTTTTCATTAATCAAAAGAAAAGTGATTTTTTTTTTCTACAAGAGATTCAATATTTAGGTCACATTATCTCTCAAGATGGTATCTGTATGGATCCATCAAAGTTGAAGGTAATAAAAGCATGGCCTAATCCAAGGAATCTAAGAAACTTTATTGGTATGTGTGCATCCTATAGACGCATCATAGCAAAATTTTCTCAAATAGCAAGAACATTACATGAAGTAACAAAGAAGAATGTTAAGTATTGATGGACTGCTAAGGAGAAAAATTCTTTTGACAAGCTCAAAGAGAAGCTTACCTCTCAACCAGTCCTCATGCTATCTCTCAAAGCCATTTGAGGTCCAATGTGATGCTTGTGGTGATTGCCTTAGAGCAGTTTTGCTTCAAGAAGGGCATGCCATAGCATATGAGAGCCGCAAGCTCAATGCCGATGAACAGGTCTTGGGCATAAATGAAAAAGAGCTTTTAGCTATTCTACATGCCCTAGACACATGGAAGCACTATCTCTTGGGGGGCTCCATTCATCCTACAAATGGATCACAAAGCCTTAAGAACTTCATGACGCAAACCAAGCACTCCGACAAACAAATGAGGTGGAATAATTTTCTTTCACAATTTAAATTTCATATTGCACACATTGTTGGCAAGCACAATCAAGTGGTCGATGCACTTTCACAATGGTCAAGGGTAAATGTGGTGTCTATAGCAACTCACAATGATCTATCTTTTATGATAGATGAGTATACTACTGACCAAGACTTTAAGTAGGTAATCACAGCCTTGCATTAGGGAAGAAAAAAAGAACCTTTCACCTTGGAGGATGGTTATCTTCCAAACAGAAATAGGCTATGTGTTACTCACCCAGACAATAAGAAAGTCAAGTATGAATCCCATGCTTCTCATTATGCGGGGCAAATAAGGATTCCATAATCTACCCTTTGGACTAGAAATGTATTTCTGTTGGTCTACCATGAAAAGTAAGCATACAAGAGTATGTTTCAAAATGCGTGGTATACCAAAAATTGAAATTTGATCGAGGGAAGCAACTTGGATTGTTTCAATCGACAGGCTTAGAAAGAAAACACACTCTATGTCTGTCAAAAAGACTATTAAGGCACATCAAACAACAACCCTCTTTAGATCTCAAATTTTTAAGTATCATGGCTTGCCAACATCCATAGTGTCGGACAAAGATCCTAGAATGACCAATAATTTTTAGAAGGGTCTCTTTAAGAATCTAGGGTAGATTAAATTTCTCTTTCGGCCTATCATCCACAAATGGATGACCAAAATGAAATAACTAATCTTATCATTCTTGAATCTACTAAAAGACTATGTCATGGAAGTAGCTCAACGTTGCATACAATGACATTGTACATACTTCTATGGAGAAAGCACCTTTCGAAGTTAAAGAGGGAAGATCCAAAAGTCCCTTACTACTTAAAGTACATGGGAAGATCTTCGCTGCTCTGATGAATATAGCTGAGATTCACAAGAATCTTTTCCAAAGATTAAAGAGGTTATATCCATCTCAAAGCAAAGGCAAAAAGGGATGATGCTAACAAGCACAGAAGAGCCTTAGCCTTTAAGAAAAATGATTGGGTCTTGCTAAAGTTTCTCAAGGCTCATCTAAGGCATACTATGGGCAAGAATCCTACGGGCCACCAAGAGTATTATGCTAAAAAGATACTCTGGTCCTTTTTAAATTCTTAAGCCAATCAATGAGATGGCTTATCAATTAAAGTTGTCCAACCATTGGCTCATTCACAATGTTAACCATGTGAGCCTACTCAAGCCTTACAAAGGAGAGCCACAAAAAGAACCAATAATTGAGGACCCGCCAGAGGTCGAAGATCAAGAAGAGGTGTTGTAGTCCGAATGGATTCTTCGACAAGAAGACAAGGTACTAAGAAACGGTAAGATTATCCAATGACATCTTGTTAAGTTTAAGAATTATCCTTTTAAAGATGCTAGATGGATGCAAGAAACTTAGCTTAAGGATAATATGAACCTTGTAAATGCTTACAATGCTACACTAGAGTAAGCAAATGAAAATATATTTTAAATGAATAATATTTTGGTCTTATAAGACTCATTCTCTTTCTTTTATTGTGCACAAAATCTAAGAAATATGCATGCTTAGGATCATGATTGTGGCGACGACATCTCCCAAAAACACCAAGTAGAACTTGTCACTCTACTTTGGAAGTATGATATGGACTAAAGAGCAGACATGCTTGCGGCAGCTAAGTCTTTCGAGCACCAAATGGATTAGTCATCCATTCTCGAATGATGTCGTAGGGTAAAAAGGGATCCTCCACCCGCTTAGAAACATACACTAATGACTAGGCTTTATCTTCTCTACCTCATAGTCGAGGACGACTGTGATTTCAATAGAGAGGTAATGTCATAAAATATAGTATCTTACTTTACCAAATGATTTTCTTATATTAAACTGATCATTTAATATGGGAAGATAAAAGGGGAACAAGAGTTAGGATACAGATATGTGCTTCTAGACCTATCTCAACAGGGGACCAAAAGGAGAAATGGTTGCATCTCAATAGGGGTCCACAAGGAGACGGTCTACCAAAGAGTAATGTGCAATAAGTGCTTCTAAATCTACCTCAGCAAGGGACCAAGAGGAGAGATGGTTACATCTCAATAGGGGTCCAAAAGAAGGTAGTTTATCAAAGAGCGGCGTGCATTTAATGGAGCTTAAATTCCTTAGGGTTAGCTTTATTAAAGACCTCCAAAGGCTAGTGTTAAAAAGTTTGACCTTAGGCTTGACCTTAGGCAAGCTAGGGCTGACCTTGAGGTGGGAATCCTACCCAAGCATGAGGTGCTTGTCGTGCTTGCTAACTAAAGTGCTTAAACTATTTGTGGGAACATTGTCCAAGCTTGAAGTAATTCTCATGCTTAAATGACTAAGATTCTTGAAGTGTTTAATTCAAAGGTAAATTCTCAAGAGGCATAAATGGTTTCCATGCTTAATTGACTAAGTGCTTGAAGTGTTCAATTCAAACCAAATGACTAAAGAAGCATAAAAGACACATGTCAAATCCTCCACATGTGGCCCTCATGATGTGCTTGAATCCTATTGGATAGGCTTTAAAGGGGTCCAATGAGAATTTAAATGCATAAAAATAAACAATTAAGTTATTTCTATGAAAGAGAAAAAAGAGGACATATATCCAAATGATATAATTAAATAATACGAGAGAGAGAGAGGGGGGGGGGGGTGGACCAAGCAAGAGAGGGGGGTATACTCTCCCATACACAAACACACACACTCTCTCATTGTGTGGAGTGCAAAGTGCAAGAGCTCCATCTCCTTCTCCAAGCTTGTTGAGAAGTTGAGAGCCTACACCAATACTCTTGGCTATGGAATGCAAATCCAACCAAGAGCCATGCTTCAATGCTTAAGCTTGCCATCTTCTTCATCTTCATTACTATGCTATTATGCTATGCTAAGCAAGAAGAGTGATGATAAGTGAGGGACTATTTCTTTCTCCTATGAATCTCTTCCTCCTCTTCCCTACCCTCATTCCTCGCTAGCTCTCTCCACCTTTGGAAGTGTTTGAGGCCTGGGACTAAAGCTGGGATAGTTAATGATTTTTGCAAAGTTTATGTTATGCTCGTGATGCATGAAGCTTTCCATCTTCATAGCATCACCAAGGTCACAAGGAGCACAAAGATTGTATTATACCAAGTTTCTCTTGATGGGAGAATCTATAATACAAATGCCTTTGGAGAGGGGACCGGCTTCGAGTAAATCCAGTCCTCAACTATTGTCATGTTCTCTAATACTCTCTCTCTTGAAAAGTATTGTTCATGCCAAGTTAATTATGTACTATGTTCATGTTGCTACCATCACTTAAGTTCACCCTCTATGTTCTAAAAGTAATCTCATAAAAATGCTCACTTTAATTCTCTTAATTTCATTCTCAAAGTTCATAAGCCATTTCCATTACATGGGGGCCAAGGTGCTTGAGATGCTTGAAGTCAAATAAAGGCCTAGAAAGGAGGGGGCGAGCCCCAAAAGTAGGGGATGTGATTGGAAAGTCTCACATTTACCCAAGGGACACCCCTTTCCCTCAAGAGGCAAGTAGGACACATGTCAAGCCCCTAGCAAGGTTGCCCCCATAGTGTAACTAAAGCCTATTGGTTTATCCTTTGAGAGGTCCAATGAATCTAGTTAATTAAATTAATTATTTAAGCATTATTCAATCCCTCTCTCTCAAAGGGATAAGGAGGACGCTTGTCCAAAGACTACCTCTATTGCTTGAATTGACCTAGGCTTGTGATTGGATAGGCTTGAGAGAGCCAATGAGCTTAAGGCATGAACTAGGATGAGGGGTCACCCCAAGCAAGAAGGGGGTTAGCTTGAGGTATACACACACTCTCATTCTGTGAAGTGTAAAGAACTTCATCTCCTTCTCCAAGTTTGTTGAGAAGTTGAGAGCCTACACCAACACTCTTGGCTATGGAATGAAAACCCAACCAAGAGCCATCCTTCAATGCTATGCTAGCCATCTTCTTCATCTCCATTACTATGCTACTATGCTATGCTAAGCTCTATGAGTGATGGTATGAGAGGATACTATTTCTTTCTTGTAAGAATACTTCTTCTTCCTCTTCCCTACCTCCATTCCCTGCTATCTCTCTCCACCTTTGAAGGTGTTTGAGGTCTTGGGACTGAGGTCGGGGATAAGTTAATGCTTTCAATTATCTAAGTTACATGCATAATTGTGGTGCATGAATCTCTTTATCTTCATTGCACTGTCAAGGTCTCAAGGAACACAAAGCTTGTATTGTACCATTTCTCTCTTTATGGGAGAAACTATAATACAAAAGCCTTTCAGAGGGGGGACCGGCTCCACATAAATTATGTCCTCAATTGTTGTCAAGTTCTCAAATTCTCTCTCTTGCAAAGTATTGTTCATGCCAAGTTAATTAAGTATAATGGTTATCTTGCTAACTCTAATCAAGTTCACCCTCTATTTTCTCAAAGTATTCTCATGGAAATGCTCATTACAATTTCAATGTTCATAGTCCATTACCATTATATTGGTATCATAGCTATTGGTTTCTCTTTCTTGCTTAAGAAGAGAAGTACTTAAGTTTTCCATGAAAGGTTGGACCTATTCATTGCAAGAGGGTAAGTGGGACAGGGATCTATTATCTTGGTTGAAAAGGACTTAGTTTGAGGTACACCGTTGGGAACTATAGACTTAATAATGGAGTCTCTCGAGGCTTAACCATTATTGAGCTACTAGCAAGCTCAATAGGAACCATAATCAAGCGGGCAATGTTAGACCCTCTCCACTACTCTTTGCAATCAATAATATCTAAACCATGGGTGCGGCTACTTGAGAGCTAATTTTCAAAGGTAAAGAAGAGTAGCAACTAAGGTTTTTGAGGGTACAAAAGCACAAAGTAGCATATACATAAGTTTAATTAGCATGGCTAACAATAATCAAGAGAGCAAAATGAATATTGACAATTTTGATTTTGCACATGAAGGTGCTATTGATTATGCCCCAATGTTTGTGAACTATCTTGTTACTAGGTTACAACAAGCGTTGGGCAACCCTGCCTTGCAATTGAAGTTACCCAACAACTTCGTCCTTATGGATTTACCTACCTCTCCACGAAGAGAGAGAGCTGAGGAAGCCTCTTGTTTAGACTTTCAAAAGAAGAGTCTCTTCGATAAGAGAAGAGGAGGAATCCAATGAATGAGAAAGAAGTGAATCTCCGAATTCCTCTAAAGATGTGGCTCCACGAAGACGGCGATCTCGACGATCTCCAACTCCTCCCAAGAGGAAAAGATCATCCTATAGTCCTTCTCCTCGTCACTCTGAAAGGGAAGAGAGGAAACAAAGGAAGAAAAAGGCAAGAAAGAGGTCACCCTCTTCTCCTTCTTCTTCACCTTCCTCCTCTTCCGAGAAAAGCAACGGTTATTCTTTTAGAGAATATAAGAGGAGAGGACATCGCAAATCCTACCCTACTTGGAAAAGGTACCACAAGGTTAAGAAGTTCAAAGAGGGAGGAAAGAGTATCTCTTTTCTCACCTATGATGGCACCTTTGGTGCTACTGACAAAGTATTGGCCTTCATCCAGCAATTTGATGCGGCCTTTGGAGATGAGGGCTTCACTGATGAATGCTCCAAGCTACGTCATGTAGCTATGCAATTTTAAAAATATGTTCATCAATGGTGGGCTAGCCTTCGTGGCAAGGCGACGTTCCAAAAACATGGAAACCCTTACGAGTTTCCATCATGAAGCAATTCCTTGCTAACGACGCCAAAGATAAAGTGCTCATTGAATGGCGAAGTTTAAAGCTACTGTCCAATGAGTCTATACACAAACATGTAGGCAAGTTTTGGGCCTTATATCTCAAAGCTACAGTCTTTCGAAAGATAGACTTTGCCAAGCAAAAGCAACAATTTTTTGCAGGATTACCTGAAGAAATGGCCGAGTATGTCAACTCCCAACAGCCTGGTTCTATTACTGAAGTCATCCACCACACTATGGTTGTATCTCGTATCAATTTCAAACAAGGGGCTAAAAGGAATGCCAAGCCCATGGAAAACAAACATTAAAGTGATGCAAAGGGGAAGAACAATGCTCAAAGTTCTTCTCAAGGCAATTCCAACAACAACAACAAGACCAAGGAGAAAGGAGTTTACAAAGGTAAAAACAAAACTCTCTCCTAAAGTGCTAGAGGCTTTTCATAAAGATCACAAATTCTCTAAGTGTGGGGAGCAAGGACATGGCTATCGTTCTTGCCCCAAAAGAAATGCCCGCAATGAGACTCCTAGAGCTTCCACGATCGAAGCTCCAAAAGAGGATGCTCATTGCAAAGGATCATCCCTTTCATATGCTTGGGAGAATGTGAGGGAGCATGATGCCTTCATCATATTTGATCCTGGATACAACTTCATATCAACAACGGAGTTGGCCTCAAAGCTGGGCATACAAGATTTCGAGATGGGAGATATTGTAATTGCCACAATGAGGCTTTCAAGGGACATCAAGCCTTCGCTACTCCCTTGATTGGGAAGTTGAGGCTTCATGTCAAAAGCTACGTTGACAAAGAAGACTTTTTTATCTCTCCTCTCCAACATGAGGATGTTATCCTAGGGGCACCATGGTTCAACTGCATGGCTACCAACATGAAGTTCCCTGAAAGGAGACTCTACTTCACCTACAGGGAAAAGAGCATGTATATAGATGCTAATGAGTCCGGTCATACTATACTACTTGTAAATTCACCTGCTTTTGACAAGTCAATGAAAAGCTCGGTTTCTTCGTACATGATTTTTGTCAAAGAGTCTCGAAATGATGCTAATGTTTTAACAAAACAAAGCGGTAGGAATCAAGAAAATTTAGATTTGTCTAATTTTTTAAATGGATTCCAAGATGTATTTATTGATGACATCCCTATGGAGTTACCTCCAAAACGAGGGGATAATGACCATATGATAGAGCTTCTACCCGGAGCTCACCGCCTAATAAACCTCTTTATAGAGTTTATCAAGCTCAACAAGAGGAGATTATGAGGCAAGTGCATGAGCTGGTAGACAAGAGGATGTTGAGGCCTAGCTCCTCTCCCTTTTGTTCTCCATTCCTTTTAGTACAAAAGAAAGATGTCACATATCGCATGTGTGTGGACTATCAAGCACTAAATCGTATCACTATCAAAAATAGATTTCTTGTATCGCGGGTACAAGACCTATTTGATAAGCAACAAGGTTTGAACTACTTCAGTAGGATTGACCTTAAAAGTGGCTATCATCAAATAATGATAGTGAATGAGAATATTGTAAAGACCGCGTTCCGTACAACGTTTGGTCTTTATGAATATCTTGTCATGCCTTTTGGTTTGACAAATGCTCTAGCCACGTTCAACCGCCTAATGGAGAAAATCTTTAGACCCTACCGCAAGTTCATTGGAGTGTTCTTGGATGACATTATCATATACTCCAAATATTGGGAGGAGCATAAGCAACATTTCACGCAGTTTGTCAAGCTATGAGGGAGAATAAACTTTTCATTAACCAAAAAAACAGTGAAATTTTCCTCCAAGAGATTTAATACTTAGGTCATATTATCTCTCAAGATGGTATCCGTATGGACCTAGCCAAGGTTGAGGTAATAAAAGGAGGGCCTAATCCAAGGAATCTACATGAGCTATGATGCTTTATTGGTATGTGTGCATACTATGGGCACTTTATAGCTAAATTCTCCCAAATAGCATGACCACTACATGACTTGACCAAGAAAAATGTTAAGTACATATGGACTGCTAAAGAGCAAAGTGCTTTTGAAAAACTTAAAGAAAATCTTACTTCTAAACCGGTGCTTACACTACCGGATCTCTCAAAACCATTTGAGGTCCAATGTGATGCTTGTGGAGATTGCCTTGGAGCAGTTTTGCTTCAAGAAGAGTATGCCATAGCATATGAGAGTCAAAGCCTCCATTCCGATGAGAGAGTATCAGGCATCCATGTTAAGTATGGAGCCTGATTTACCCTTGTAATTCTCTGTGGTAAAAGTGCACATTTGTAAGGCCCCCATTATGAGGAGAAGCCATCGTGCGTGAAGGAAAATCACTCACCCGAAACCAAAATTTTCACGGACAAGAATCAGGGGCAACTTTAAAGGCCTTGGGGGCGGAGGCCCCCGAGACTTTTTTCGCCGGAATATTCTTTTTCGTCGGAATATTATGGCCGGATGGCGGCCGAAAAGTGGTCGGAAAACAACCGGTCGGTTGGCCGGTGGCCGGTAGTCAATGGCCGATGGCCGGTGGTCGGAAGTCAATGGCCGGTGGCCGGTGGCCGAATTCAAAAGCGGACTTGTCTTCTCAAGGGCGGCCACACATGGGCGGATTGGAGGGTCCGATTTGGACTTATTCGCACAAGGGCGGCTACACATGGCTGTCTCTCATAAGAGAGGGCAGCCCTTTTGGCCTATAAAAAGAGGCCATTTCTACACACATTTCATAGTGTGAAGTTGATGCAACAAGGTGAATGTGAGGTAGTGAGAGTGAAGCAAGGCGGGAGCTCCATTAAGGGTATAATCCCTTTGTAAACTACTTCTTGTTTTGAAGTACTAAAGCCATTGAGTGGCTGCTTTCCCGTGGACGTAGCCCACATTGGGTGAACCACGTATATCGTGTGTACTCTCTCTCTCTCTCTCTACTCTATAATCTCGTGTATATAAATCTGTCTCTCTCCATTAAGTAATCTACTCAATTATCTATTTAGCTACGTCTTATTTCCTAACAACTGGTATCAGAGCAAGGTTTGCTCGTAGCTAAATTATCTCAAGGAAAGGATTCCTTGAATTGAGTGGGAGTTATGGCGGAGGAAGGGAAGCTCAAGATTGAGAAGTTTAACGGCAAAAACTACCAACATTGGAAGATGCAGATTGAAGACTATCTCTACCAAAAGGACCTCTATTTGCCACTAGGCGGTCTTGCGAAGAAGCCCACAACAATGGCAGATGAAGCATGGATTGTCCTTGATCGAAAGGCACTGGGAACAATCCGGTTAAGCTTGGCATCAACGGTGGCCTTCAATGTTTTGGAGATGAAGACCACGGAGGACTTGATGAAGTCACTTGACGACTTCTACGAGAAACCATCGGCATCCAATAAGGTTATTCCTTATGAAGCGCTTGTTCAATCTAAAGATGGCAGAGAATGGTTCAATTGCAGAACACCTAAATGACTTTAACACAAACATAAGTCAACTTCGATCAGTGAAAATCAATTTCGATGACGAAGTGCGAGCTCTCCTTATACTATCATCTCTACCGGATAGTTGGGACAGCCTTGTGATGGCTGTAAGTAATTCTATCTCTGGCACAAATACTCTTAAGTTTGATGATGTTGTGGGTGTTCTCCTAAGCGAGGAAATGCGAAGGAGAAGCACAGGAGAATCATCAAGTGCTGCACTATCAGTGGAAACAAGAGGAAGGCTTAAGGAGAGGTTCAAAAACCAAAAGGATCGTGATCGCTCAAGGCGGAGAAAGTCACGCACAAAGTCAGTTCTTGAATGTTGGAACTGCGGCAAGAAGGGCCACCTCAAGAAGGATTGCTGGTCCAAGAAGAAGAAGGAGACAGAGTCTCAAGACAACAAGCCAACATCGGAGGCCAATGTGGCAGGTAAAGTAGAGCAAGATGCTCTAATTCTCTCATTAGACAATGTGTCTAATTCCTGGATAGTAGATTCCGGGGCTTCATTCCATGCGACACCACACAAGCAACATTTCCAAGACTACACCAAAGGTAATTTTGGGTATGTATACTTGGGAGATGATGAAGCTTGTGAGATTGTCGGCAAAGGTACAGTTTCTGTCAAAACTGCTAACGGAAATGAATGGAAGTTTAAAGATGTTAGGCATGTTCCTTCTCTTCGCAAAAATTTGATCTCTACAGGACAATTGGACGATGAAGGTCACAACATTGCATTCGGAAACAAACGGTGGAAGATCTCAAAGGGATCTTTGGTGGTTGCCAAGGGTGAAAAAGTCGGTACACTTTACTTATGTACTGTTAGCACGCAACCTTCAGCTTGTGCAGCAACTACAGAAGTTGACAGTGCGGTGTGGCACTACCGACTTGGGCATATGAGTGCCAAAGGAATGCAAATCCTTCAAACAAAGAAGCTTCTACCAGGTTTGAAAGAAGTGGACTTAGAGTTCTGTGAAGATTGTGTTTATGGTAAACAAAAGAGGGTAAAATTTCAAAAATCAGGAAATGAAAGAAAAAATAAAAAACTTGAGTTGGTTCATTCTGATGTTTGGGGTCCTGCAAGTACACCATCACTTGGTGGCTCATTGTACTATGTAACATTCATAGACGATGCGACTAGAAAAACATGGGTTTATGTCATGAAGAATAAATCCGATGTATTTTCCATATTTCAAAGGTGGAAAGCCTTTGTGGAGAATGAAACAGGTACCAAGGTTAAATGCCTCAGATCTGACAATGGAGGCGAATATTGCAGCCAATCTTTTGAAAGCTTTGGTGCTAGCAATGGCATTCGGAGGCAAAGGACAACCCCAAGGACACCTCAACAAAATGGGATTTCGGAAAGGATGAACAGGACAATCATGGAGCGAGCACGAAGCATGCGGTTACATGCAGGCCTACCGCTTGAGCTTTGGGCGGAAGCTATAAGTACGTCTGTGTACTTAATCAACCGATCACCCTCAACAGCATTGGATGGGAGAGTTCCAGAAGAGGCATGGACAGGTAAACCGGATGGCTTTTAGGAAGTTACATTTTTGATGCAACGGTAGGCCCTATTGCTAGTTTTGGTCTTGCAACAAAGAGGAGCAAGTTGCCATAAACGTACTTGGCTATAGATTTCGTTGACCAGTATCTCTTTGATATGTTCTCTTCGTACGATCAAGAGGAGGGGAGAAGCAAGGCTTTTAGGAGCATGGCTCCATATCTATGTATATGCATTCGATGCATAATCACTCCAAAGCTAAGAGAAATCACGCTCATGTCTGTCTCATCTCCTTGATGAACTTATGTGAAGCAAGGCTTCACTTTGGGGCATTTTACCTAGCCGCTTCCAAACTTTGGAATATGCTAGTAACATATGAACTTAGGAAAACTTGGCAACATGTCTACCTGTTTTTTATTGGAGGTCGGTATGAACCAAGCCCCAAGGGCATACAAGTTATATCAGACAGCTCTAAATTTCTCAGCATACATGGCTATGAGCCAGCTTTAAGCGAAGAAGCTGCTCTCAAAGGGGCGACAAGGTTAGACAATTTCAAGTTCTACTTGTTTTTACCTTTTCTTTTGAAAAAGGATTTTTCTATTATGCAAAGCAAAATGCTTTGATAAACTTAACGGAAATCAAGGCTTCTGTTCTGTGCTAGGGTATTATCCATTGACTTAGGATCAAGGATGATGGCACATAGGTTTCGGACATTGGAAATACGGATATAAGTTCACATTTCACGTTTAGCAAGATCAAACTACGATGTATCCATGCCAATACAAATTGTGCAAGGCACGTATGGCATCGTCTCACACTATTGAGATCATCATTGAAGCCAAGGGCTTATCATTTTATGTAAGCAGGGAGTGTCAATATGGTGGGCTCATTTCACTAAATCATAGCTTCTTCTATAACATCAATTACTCTGTTCAAGAAGAATTGAGGCTGGTAGGTTGGCTTGTGATCATTGTACACACTCAGATCTAGCCACCCCATGCATTGTCTTAGGCCAAGGGAGTCCTCTCCACTTTGCAACCCTCTTACAACGGCTTACTCGAGGCTAGGACTACACACAAAACGTCACCTTAAAACTTGTAAGGAATGGACATCTGCTTTGAATACCGCCATCTCGAGCTATTTTCCATGTGAAGTAAATCACCAATTTTTATTTATTATTCTATATGGATATTCACAAGTGATAACAAAAGAGAAAATATATAAACTAAAATACATAAGCATGGGTGAAACACTTATTTATTTATGAAGATATGCCCCAAACCATAATTTATGTATAGAAAACTCACCTTCTAATATTAAACACACACTTAATGGTAAATATAGAATGAAAGATAGGGGTTCCCATGGAAACCCTTGAAAGTGTATTTTGATCACCTATGATAAATAAATTTATTAGTGCTATTTACATGTTTATTTGGAGCTATGCTTATAGTTTTTTATCATTCCTTCTTTCATGATAGCTAGACCAAAAACAACTATCATTTAGCCCCCCTTCCCTTATTGATGGTTCATCATGTACTATCAGCTGGCTCGCACTAGAACGAAAGTAATGGATAATCTTGCAATGCCTCCTCCAAGCTTTCTTTTCTTCTTGATGCCTCTTTGCCTTCATGGGTTATGCACCTATTTGGGCATGATTTCAATGTGTGTGAAGTGCAACAATAGTAGCATACCTCCTTGGTTTTCTCCTTGGCTTGTTCCATCTCCAAATCTCATGGAAGGATGCGACTTAGATAAGGCTTGAGTCGATAGTCGTCGTTGACCTTCCTCGGGTGCTCCTTTCCTTTTCAGCCAAATCCATCAAATTGGTAGTAGTTGTTTGTATAAGCTTTCTTCACAATGTAGGGCCCTTCCCATCTATTTCAAACTTAGCTTCAAACCAGTTGTCCAACGTATTGTTGTAGCAAAGAAATGGGCTCTTCTCTTTAATCCCTTTGTCTTTGAAACCCTTGGCAAGCTTCTCCTTGAGCTGCAAAGCTTTCTTCTCATAGCACCTATACATCAACTCTCTTTTCCACACTAGTTCCACCATGATGAGGAGCCTATTGATCCATGCTTCATTGCCTTTCTTCTCCTGTTTACTTATAAGCTTTATAGTGGGAAAGTGAAGTTCAATTGGTTGCAAAGCTTCTTGTCCATACACTAAGTGGAATGGAGTGAACTGTGTAGCATCTTTGTAAGTTGTCTTAAATGCCCATACTGCCCCATCTAAAAAACCATCCCATAACTTTGGCTTACTCTCTCACCATCTTTCTTATGATTCCTGCAATAATCCCGTTAGCTTTCTCTACCAAACCATTTGACTATGGATAATAGGGTATGCTATGTCTATGGTGAATTTTAAGCTCAGCACACATGTCCGTTAGTAAGCCTTTCCTAAAACCTAGACCATTATTAGAGACGATTTCAAGTGGTGTACCAAATATGCAACAGATTTGGGTGTAGACAAACTGCTCACTATCTTTTCATTTACTCGTGCTACACTTTGTGCTTTTACCCACTGTTAAGTATGGAGCCTGATTTACCCTTGTAATTTTCTGTGGTAAAAACGCACATTTGTAAGGCCCCCATTATGAGGAGAAGCCATCGTGCGTGAAGGAAAATCACTCACCGGAAACCAAAATTTTCACGGACAAGAATCAGGGGCAACTTTAAAGGCCTCGGGGGCGGAGGCCCCTGAGACTTTTTTTTTCGCCGGAATATTCTTTTTCTCCAGAATATTATGGCCGGACGGCGGCCGGAAAGTGGTCGGAAAACAACCGGTCGGTTGGCCGATGGCCGGTAGACAATGGCCGATGGCCAGTGGCCGGTAGTCAATGGCCGGTGGCCGGTGGTCGGAAGTCAATGGCCGGTGGCCGGTGGCCGAATTCAAAAGCGGACTTGTCTTCTCAAGGGCGGCCACACATGGGCGGATTGGAGGGTCCGATTTGGACTTATTCGCACAAGGGCGGCTACACATGGCTGTCTCTCATAAGAGAGGGCAGCCCTTTTGGCCTATAAAAGGAGGCCATTTCTACACACATTTCATAGTGTGAAGTTGATGCAACAAGGTGAGTGTGAGGTGGTGAGAGTGAAGCAAGGCGGGAGCTCCATTAAGGGTATAATCCCTTTGTAAACTACTTCTTGTTTTGAAGTACTAAAGCCATTGAGTGGCTGCTTTCCCGTGGACGTAGCCCACATTGGGTGAACCACGTATATCGTGTGTACTCTCTCTCTCTCTCTCTACTCTATAATCTCGTGTATATAAATCTGTCTCTCTCCATTAAGTAATCTACTCAATTATCTATTTAGCTACGTTTTATTTCCTAACAACTGGTATCAGAGCAAGGTTTGCTCGTAGCTAAATTATTTCAAGGAAAGGATTCCTTGAATTGAGTGGGAGTTATGGCGTAGGAAGGGAAGCTCAAGATTGAGAAGTTCAACGGCAAAAACTACCAACATTGGAAGATGCAGATTGAAGACTATCTCTACCAGAAGGACCTCTATTTACCACTAGGCGGTCTTGCAAAGAAGCCCGCAACAATGGCAGATGAAGCATGGATTGTCCTTGATCGAAAGGCACTGGGAACAATCCGGTTAAGCTTGGCGTCGACGGTGGCCTTCAATGTTTCGGAGATGAAGACCACGGAGGACTTGATGAAGTCACTTGACGACTTCTACGAGAAACCATCGGCATCCAATAAGGTATTTCTTATGAAGCGCTTGTTCAATCTAAAGATGGCAGAGAATGGTTCAGTTGCAGAACACCTAAATGACTTTAACACAAACATAAGTCAACTTCGATCAGTGAAAATCAATTTCGATGACGAAGTGCGAGCTCTCCTTATACTATCATCTCTACCGGATAGTTGGGACAGCCTTGTGATGGCTGTAAGTAATTCTATCTCTGGTACAAATACTCTTAAGTTTGATGATGTTGTGGGTGTTCTCCTAAGCGAGGAAATGCGAAGGAGAAGCACAGGAGAATCATCAAGTGCTGCACTATCAGTGGAAACAAGAGGAAGGCTTAAAGAGAGGTTCAAAAACCAAAAGGGTCGTGATCGCTCAAGGCAGAGCAAGTCACGCACAAAGTCAGTTCTTGAATGTTGGAACTGCGGCAAGAAGGGCCACCTCAAGAAGGATTGCTGGTCCAAGAAGAAGAAGGAGACAGAGTCTCAAGACAACAAGCCAACATCGGAGGCCAATGTGGCAGGTAAAGTAGAGCAAGATGCTCTAATTCTCTCATTAGACAATGTGTCTAATTCCTGGATAGTAGATTCCAGGGCTTCATTCCATGCGACACCACACAAGCAACATTTCCAAGACTACACCAAAGGTAATTTTGGGTATGTATACTTGGGAGATGATGAAGCTTGTGAGATTGTCGGCAAAGGTACAGTTTCTGTCAAAACTGCTAACGGAAATGAATGGAAGTTTAAAGATGTTAGGCATGTTCCTTCTCTTCGCAAAAATTTGATCTCTACAGGACAATTGGACGATGAAGGTCACAACATTGCATTCGGAAACAAACGGTGGAAGATCTCAAAGGGATCTTTGGTGGTTGCCAAGGGTGAAAAAGTCGGTACACTTTACTTGTGTACTGCTAGCACGCAACCTTCAGCTTGTGCAGCAACTACAGAAGTTGACAGTGCGGTGTGGCACTACCGACTTGGGCATATGAGTGCCAAAGGAATGCAAATCCTTCAAACAAAGAAGCTTCTACCAGGTTTGAAAGAAGTGGACTTAGAGTTCTGTGAAGATTGTGTTTATGGTACAAGTCTAGGCTTGTGGTAAAAGGGTTTTCTCAAAAGAAAGGTATTGACTTCAATGAAATATTTTCTCCTGTTGTAAAAATGAACTCAATTAAGCTTGTCTTGAGCCTTGTGGCTGCTCATGATTTAAATCTCGAGCAAATGGATGTAAATACGGCATTCCCTCATGGTGACTTAGAGGAGGAAATCTACATGCTTCAACCAAAGGGGTATGAAGTAAAAGATAAGGAGAGAATGGTTTGCAGATTAAAGAAGAGCTTGTATGGTTTAAAGCAAGCATCAAGACAATGGTACTTGAAGTTTGATCGATGAATGTTGGATCATGGATTCACAAGATGCAACTCGGATCACTGCGTCTACACGAAGAATTTGGGAGATGGTAAATTCATCATCCTAATGTTGTATGTTGATGACATGTTGATTGCAAGTGCTAACATGCAGGACATCAAAGACCTAAAAGAGGACCTGTCCAAATCTTTTTCAATGAAAGATTTAGGTGCTGCAAAGAGGATACTTGGTATGAAAATATCAAGGGACAGGACGAAGAAGACAATAAAGCTATCTCAAGAAGATTACATCAAGAAGGTACTAGAAAGGTTTGCAATGCAAAATGCAAAACCAGTTTCTACACCTTTGGCTGGTCATTTTAAACTAACGAAGGATATGTGTCCAAAGACACAAGAGGAGATAGCCTATATGTCTAAAGTTCCATATGCTGCAGCGGTAGGTTCTCTAATGTATGCTATGGTCTGGACAAGGCCAGACATTGCACATGCAGTGGGAGTTGTGAGTAGGTTCATGGACAACCCAGGTAAAGAGCATTGGCAAGCTGTGAAGTGGATACTTAGGTATCTAAAAGGGACAACAACAAATGCTTTGTATTTTGGAGGAACTGATATTTTTCTAGAAGGGTATGCTGATGCAGATATGGCAGGTGACAAAGATACTCGAAGGAGCACTACTGGCTATGTGTTCACGGTTGGAGGCACAGCAGTAAGCTGGGCTTCAAAGCTGCAGAATGTGGTTTCACTTTCTACCACGGAAGCAGAGTATGTAGCAATGACGGAGGCAAGCAAAGAAATTATGTGGCTTCACAGATTCTTAGAAGAGCTTGGATTCAAACAAGACAATTGTGTCTTGTACAGTGATAGCCAAAGCGCTATCCATCTTGCGAAGAACTCAGCCTTTCATTCAAGGACAAAGCACATTGAGGTGAGATATCACTTCATACGCACTCTTTTGGAAGAGGGACAACTAAAGCTAGGAAAGGTGCATACAAGTGAAAATCCTGCAGACATGTTTACAAAGGTGGTCAACAAGGAGAAGTTGAGCTTTTGCTCATCTTCAATCGGCATTCAAGGATAAGAAGCCAGAATGGAAAGTAGTCACAGGGTTGGTTTGGAGATCAGTCTCCAAGTGGGAGATTGTTAAGTATGGAGCCTGATTTACCCTTGTAATTCTCTGTGGTAAAAGCGCACATTTGTAAGGCCCCCATTATGAGGAGAAGCCATCGTGCGTGAAGGAAAATCACTCACCCGAAACCAAAATTTTCACGGATATGAATCAGGGGCAACCTTAAAGGCCTTGGGGGCGGAGGCCCCGGAGACTTTTTTCGCCGGAATATTCTTTTTCGTCGGAATATTATGGCCGGATGGCGGATGGCGGCCGAAAAGTGGTCGGAAAACAACCGGTCGGTTGGCCGGTGGCCGGTAGTCAATGGCCGATGGCCGGTGGTCGGAAGTCAATGGCCGGTGGCCGGTGGCCGAATTCAAAAGCGGACTTGTCTTCTCAAGGGCGGCCACACATGGGCGGATTGGAGGGTCCGATTTGGACTTATTCGCACAAGGGCGGCTACACATGGCTGTCTCTCATAAGAGAGGGCAGCCCTTTTGGCCTATAAAAGGAGGCCATTTCTACACACATTTCATAGTGTGAAGTTGATGCAACAAGGTGAATGTGAGGTAGTGAGAGTGAAGCAAGGCGGGAGCTCCATTAAGGGTATAATCCCTTTGTAAACTACTTCTTGTTTTGAAGTACTAAAGCCATTGAGTGGCTGCTTTCCCGTGGACGTAGCCCACATTGGGTGAACCACGTATATCATGTGTACTCTCTCTCTCTCTCTACTCTATAATCTCGTGTATATAAATCTGTCTCTCTCCATTAAGTAATCTACTCAATTATCTATTTAGCTACGTCTTATTTCCTAACAATCCACGAGAAAGAGCTACTAGCTGTCCTACATGCCCTCGACACTTTGAAGCACTATCTATTGGGGACTCCATTCATCTTATGAACGGACCACCAAACACCTAAGTACTTCATGACGTAGACCAAGCTCTCCAACAAACAAATGAGGTGGGCATTTTTTTTTTGCAATTTCATTTTCATGTTGCTCATATTGTTGGTAAGCATAATCAAGTGGCTGATGCACTATCACAACAACTAACAGCAAATGCGATGTCTATAACAACTCACAATGATCTATCTTCCATGATAGACGAGTACGCTATTGACCATGATTTTAAAGACATAATGTCAGCCCTTGCCTTAGGGAAGAAAGAGGAACCATTCGCCTCGCAGGATGGTTATCTTCTCCATGGAAACAGGCTATGTGTTACTCACTCCCTTCGTGAGAAAGTAATGTATGAATCCCATGCTCCTCCCTATGTGGGTCATACTAGAGGGATTCAACCTACACTTTGAGAAGTAGAGACGTATTTTTATTGGCCCACCGTAAAAGTGGACATACAAGAGTATGTTTCCAAATGTGTGATATGCCAAAAGACCAAGTATGATAGAGGGAAACAACCTGGATTACTCCAGCCATTACCAATCCCTAATTCTCCATGGGAGAGTATATCCATGGATTTTATCTTTGGATTACCCAAGTCTATCCATGGGAATATGGGAATACATACAATATTTGATAGGTTTAGCAAGCAAGCACACTTTATTCCTGTTAAAAAGACTATTAAGACACACCAAATGGCAACCCTCTTCATATCTCATGTTTTCAAACACCATGGATTGCCAACATCCGATTGTGTCAGATAGATATCCTAGAATGATCAGTAATTTTTGGAAAGGTCTCTTTGAAAATATAGGTACAAGGTTGAATTTCTCTTTGGCCCACAAACGGATGGCCAAAGTGAGACAGCTAACCTTACGATTCTCGATCTACTAAAGACTTATGTTACAAAAGTAGATCAACTCTCACAATGGGAGAAGTATCTACCACTTGTAGAGTATGTGTACAATAACATTTCACATACTAGTACGGGAAGGCACCTTTTGAAATTATTGAAGGAAGACCTAAAAGTCCCTTGCTACTTAAGGTACATTGGAAGATCTTCGTTGTCGATGAGTACAGTCGATACCTACAAGAATATTTCCAAAATATTAAGGAGGTTATCCATCTCGCAACAAGGGTAAAAGGCTGCTGCTAACAATCACAGAAGGGCCTTATATTTCAAGGAAAATGATTGGGTTCTACTCAAATTTTCTAAGACTCGATTGAGGCAGACTATGGGCAAAAACGGGCCACCAAAAGTATTATGATAAATTAGCAAAAAAATAGTATGGTCCTTATCAAATTCTAAAACCAATCAATGAGATGGCCTATCAACTCAAGTTGCCCAACCATTGGCTCATTCAAAATGTTTTCCATGTGAACCTACTTAAGCCTTACAAAGGAGACCCACCATAAGAACCAATCATTGAGGACCCACCCGAGATCGAAGATCAAGAAGAGGTGCTTCAACCCAAATTGATTCTTGGACATGAAGATAAGATACAAACAGATGGTAAGATTATCTTATTAAGTTCAAGAATTATGCTTTTGAAGATGCTACATGCAAGGAACAAAAATTAAGGATAGTATGAACCTTGTCAATGCTTACAATGCTACATTAGAGTAAGCAAATGTAAATGATTCTTTTAAATGATCAATGTTTTTGTCTTTTAATACTAGTTCTCTTTTTATTGTGCACAAATTTAAGTAGTATGCATGCTTAGAATCATGTTTTTGTGATGATGGCATCTCCCTCAAACACCAAATAGAGTCTGTCACTCTACTTTGGGAGAATGAAATGGACTTAAGAGCAGACATGCTTGCGGCAACTAAGTCTCCCAAGCCCCAAATGGATTATTCATCCATCTTGGAATGATTTCATAGGGTAAAAAGGGATCCTCTACCCACTAAGAAACATAGACTTATGACTAAGGCTTTATCTCCTCTACCTCATAGTTGAGGACGACTATGATTTCAAGAGAAAGGTAATGTCATAAAATCTAATATCTAACTAACCCAAATGATTTTCTCATATTAAATTGATCATTTAATGTGGGAGAATAAAAGGGAACAAGAGTTAGAATATAGACATATGCTTATGCATCTATCTCAGCACGGGACCAAAGTCAATGGGTCCAAAAGAGACATGGTCTGTCAAAGAGAAATGCTAGCTAATAGAGCTTGAAAGACCCTAGGGTTAGCTTCATTAAAGACCTCCAAAGGTTAGTGTTAAAAGTCCTTAGACCTAGGACCTTAGGCAAGCTAGGGCTGAGCTTGAGGTGGAAATCCGCCCCAAGCTTGAGGTGCTTGTTGTGCTTGCTGACTAAGGTGCTTGAGGGGCTTGTCATGCTTGCTGACTAAGGTGCTTAAGGTTCTTGTCATGCTCAATGACTAAGGTACATGAAGTTCTTAAGGTACTTGGGGGCCAAGGTGCTTGAGATGCTTGAAGTCAAGCAAAGGCCTAGAAAGGAGGGGGCCGGCCCCAAAAGGAGGGGATGTGATTGGAAAGTCTCACACTTACCCAAGGGACACTCCTTTCCCTCAAGAGGGCAAGTAGGACACATGTCAAGCCCCTAGCTAGGTTATCCCCATAGTGTGCCTAAAGCCTATTGGTTGATCCTTAGAGAGGTCCAATGAGAATTTAATTAATTAAATTAATTATTTAAGCATTATTCAAGGCCTCTCTCTCAAAGGAGTAAGGAGGACACTTGTCCAAAAATTACCTCTATCGCTTGAATTGACCTAGGCTTGTGATTGGCTAGGCTTGAGAGAGCCAATGAGATTAAGACATGAGCTAGGATGAGGGGTCGACCCAAGCAAGAGGGGGGTTAGCTTGAGGGATATACACCCTCTCACTAATAGTATGATGGACGTACGACTCCCATCATTGCATACGCTTCCGCTATAACACTAACTACTCTGTCAAGGATAAGATAAGTGACTAATCTTTAAAAAAAATTATATGTTTGTTCATAGGCAAAGTGCCGTATTTAAAGTCACACTGGTACAGTCTCGATCACATACGAGGTCAGTGGGTCAAGATGTGACTTATGGTACCTCTCTCTACGAGGATGTGGTACCCGTTATATGATAAGCTATGAAACAGACATGGTCTGCACGGGGCATACAACACAATCGCATAAGGATATTTCCTTAGCCCATCATTCTCTCTCTCTCTCTCTCTCTCTCTCTCTCTCTCTCTCTCTCTCTCTCTCTCTCTCTCTCTCTCTCTCTCTTTCCAATTTCTATGAGGGAAAGGTGCAATTAGGCATGATTTTTCTAAAATCTTTCTATGTCGATATGGTAACAGGCAGGGCTAAGAGCCACATATTTTGAAATGGCTAAGAGCCATTTGTTTGTAATTCATCAGTGATTGCTTTCAAGATCAAACGAATCTCTTCAGTTGAGTACCCATTGATTTCAATGGACAAACAAGCATCTTGCCAGTATTAATTTTTTTGGGTGTTATTTTAGCACTACACACTTTGAGTGTGAAGATCAAGTTGAGCTTTTGGAAGTCTCAAACTCGAAAATGCGTCTCCCTACCAAGGTGTATACATGAAGCAAGCAATTCAGACCGCACGGCTGCTCAAGAAACTCCTCGATTATGGATTTTGAGTCTAGACAAGACCTGGTTGTGAATATGATTCCAACTTGCGTGGATCTTCTATTTTATCTACAGCACTAAGAGTGTCTGTAGGACTCCACTTTTGGGGGTAAGACCCAACTCATGATTATTAAATCAATTATCAAGTGTGATGGTCAATTATTGGAATCTTCACGCCTGCACTTCCAAGGAAAGAAATCCATAAGCTACCAAGGGCTCGTGGATAATTTCAGCTTCCAGAGTTGACTTAGGATCCTCTCGGCTGCTAGTTGAGCAGTAGGAACATAGAATATGCATGTGGGGATAGAGAGAAAAATTTTGGGTGTTCCCATTCACTTCTTATCTTGCTTTGGATCTTCTCTGCACTCCCACTCTATGTGTGTGTGTGTGTGTGTGTGTGTGTGTGTGTGGTAGCTCGCCCTTGCAACCACCAAGCATGGATCCTCCCTTTCATGGCCATGGAAACTACGTCTATGAAGATCGGGAAAGAGTAAATGCATTACCCTTTCCACCCTAGGCCTCCCCCTCCTCCTCCTCCTCTTGAAGAGGATGATTTTGGTGGCATCACAAATTCGATGGGAGGAGAGAGAAGGATGATGGCCAGTTCCCGCGCATACTCAAGGTTTTGTGCTTTTGTTGACTGTGTGTGAGAGAGAAGGAGATAGAGCATTAGCTTCATCTGTGAGAGTTAACAGATCTGTGAGAGCATTAGTTGAAGTAGATTTGTGAGAGTTAATAGAGTGTGTTATGTGTGTAACAGTAGGTGTATTAGTTAAGAGTAGGTAGATAGAGTGTGTGTGTGTGTGTGTGTGTGCTCTCGCGCAGGCCACGGCGACCTTATCCTTTAAAAAAACTTAAAGGTAGGACCAGGATTGGGAAAATCTCCCAGACCCAAGCCCAAGCTCACGTTCAGGCCTAGGCCTCAATCGCCTTTTAAAATTACGAATTTTAGCTTCACACGTAGCTAAAAATGATTTTTTGAGGACAACGGAACTTCAGATGCCCGAAAATTGTGTTGTAAAGCACACGGCGACCCTCTAAGTGATACGCTCGTTTTGAGCTATCACACACTTTAATAAAAAAAAATCAAACATTAAAAAACATTAAAAACGTAAAAAACACGAGTGAAAACGGACGCTTAAAATAATAGAGTGTGTTATGTGTGTAACAGTAGGTGTATTAGTTCAGAGTAGGTAGATAGAGTGAGTGTGTGTGTGTGTGTGTGTGCTCTCGCGCAGGCCGCGGCAACCTTATCCTTTTAAAAAAATTAAAATTTTAAAAAAATTTAAAGGTAGGACTGGGATTGGGAATATCTCCCAGACCCAAGCCCAAGCTCACGCTCAAGCCTAGGCCTCAGTCGCCTTTTAAAATTACAAATTTTAGCTTCACACGTAGCTAAAAATGATTTTTTGAGGACAACTGAACTTCAGATGCCTGAAAATTTGCTGTAAAGCACATGGCGACCCTCTAAGTGATACACTTGTTTCGAGCTATCACACACTTTAATAAAAAAATCAAACATTAAAAAACATTAAAAACGTAAAAAACACGAGTGAAAACGGACGCTTAAAAAAGGTAAGCGCTTAACCTTCGAGGTTATTCGCCGACGCTTGTAGGGTGCCAAAGGCACATGCATCTTCGCTCTGGTCGTGTGCTAGAGACGGAGCAACTAGAGAGAATTTCGACTTACACGAGTTCTCAATATCCACCTACTTTAGGTTCCGGGCCCTCGGTGGGGACCCAAGGTAGTACAAACCAAGACCCAAACATAGCGGCTAGTGACTCCTCCTCTGACTACGACGTCATGGAGGGTTTCCCAATGCCTAATCCCTATAGCTCAAGCCAAGACATGCATGCCATGGGCCCGCGGTCCGGGTCGAGCGTGCTTAGCCGCCTGAAGGAAACCTTTAGTAGAGCCACTCGCTTCGAACATGGAGCTAATGATGTAAATGAGGGGGGTGGGGAAGTAAATTCTCCATTCGTGACCAACGTAGACCCTATACCCTTAGAGAATGTGCACATGAATACTTCATTCAATGCTCCTCCTGACTCTTCAGAGTTATTTCCCTCCGAGGTCATATTACCCAATGCTAGAAGCCTTGCCGAAGTGCAAGAGGTTGGACGATATATCCTTGCAGTGAGGGAAAAGGAAGTCGAGAGCTTACGCAAGGTGGAGCAATGAAGAGAGTTAAAATCGAAAGGTCCTATGTCAATATCTTTGCTAGGAGAGCAATCGAGTGCTCCTGACTTAGCAACCGCTAAGGGCCAACCCCTAGAAAGCAACATTTCATCTAGCTCAAAGGACACCCCTAGCACCTCAATCCTAGATGGAGTGTTCTTAAATAATAATCGGGAGTACGAATTACAAACGGAAACTCTGACCGACCTATACACAGATCACACCTATCACGTGCGTTGGTTAGATGTCCTACAATCCACAATGGGCGCTACTAGTGTGGAGGATCAACAACAAAGAGTTTGTGAGGTCATCCATAGGGTCATTGAGTTAGAGAGACAGAACAATGGGATCAACATGCCTTCAACGGGTCTAATGAGATTCTTGGATACAGGAAAGGCTAAACAACTGACCTTATCGCAAATGGAGACTCCTTTGGTAAGTCCGATGGATCCCCCATATGTTGTTTCTCCAGGAGTCTCAGTGCAATCTAAGCCCACAAGTGATAGCTTCACCTTTCCAAGTCTAGCTCATCTTTCCCTTGATGACACCACGGCTACCATGCCTACCCCAATGATGAGCATGCCGAGAAACACGCCATGGACCTCATTTGTTAGTAAAGCACCGCTACCTGGTAGCTCAATGCCTGCAATAGTACCTACAAGTGTGTACCAATCGTATACACCCATGGGTCCTCGTACTCATGTAGTCCCTACTCCTCCCATTGTTTCAACTACTCAACTACCTATGCTCCACAACAACAACACCCAAGTTCTTATTTCCATGGGACTATACCGGCTAGCATTAACATGTCACATCCGACGTCTGCTATGCCTAGGGCCACACATATGAACTATGGCCACCACATGGCACAACATCGTACCAAACGTGGAACCCAAGGGCTTCCTATGCGCCAAGCCTGATGCCAATACCTACTCCACATGTAGTCTCTGGAGCACCTCCATCCACGGTGCCTGCTCACTTAGGTGACTTGGCAACATTTGCTCAAGCTATAGGTCGATCTATTGCCGAGAATATGCGTAATGTGCCTGATAGAGAGCCTAGAAGTAAGGGAGTACAAATAGCCAAGCTCACACAAAAATTTAGTGGAGACGGGGATGTGAGAAAGCATATCGAAGTGTTTGAACAAATATGCGATTCTCTAGGAGAACACAATGACCTACATAAGAGCAATGCTTTAAGCCTAACCTTAAGTGGAAAGGCTGGGGATTGGTATAGAACCCTAAGGTTGGAAGAAAAAAAGATTTACCCTACTCTTAGTAGACTGTTCTTAAAAGGAATACATACGAGAGGGAGTACTTTCGGGTGTAGCCTCTCAGCTCCAGAAATCCCAACGAGAAGAAGGAGAGTCGGTGAGAGACTTTATAAGTCGCTTGAAGCATTTGAATTCTCGTTGTAATCCAAATGAGCGCTTCAACAATAACCAATTGCTTGAAAGATTCATTAGGGGATTACGACATGAGGATATCTACAATGGCTAAGTCATTAGAGGTATCACGACTTGGGAAGCAGTCACCACCAATGCGATCCAATTGGAGGATAATTTAATGATTCAAGGATAAAGAGTGTCTGTTGAGTCTAATATATGCTGATGACCCTAAAGCCTATTGCTAAGGAGCCAAAGATATCTAAGATGACTTTAGCAGACCTCACCAAGGCTATTCAAGAGAGTCTTAGAGACAATCATGCTCCGCAGAACAATCATATGTATCCAAGAAGGGAGCAACAATGGTGCTCAATATGCTATGGACCGCATAGTACCAGTGAATGCCCTACTTTTAGAGTAAAATTCAATGGGAACTGCAATGCCTGTGGGAGGTATGGTCATCAAGCTAAGGATTGCATAGTATTTAAGCGTGCGATGGCCAATAGACCAACCTTAGCATGGACAAGCACACCTCGAGTGCCTGGATTGATGCTGGCCCCACCTCTTGAACAAACAGCACAACACATGGTCCCTAGGGCCCAAAATGTTTTTCAAACAACACCCTTACCGCCTCCAGTGCTAGGACCGCAACCACCACATCCGAGAATCACTTCTGTGAATCAAGTGGGTTGTGAGTCATCTATTGCTTGTTTGGAAGGCTGTGAGGAAGATATAGATCCTAATATTGCCTATGGGATGGATGTGCTTGAAGAAAGTCCAGAATACTACATGGAAGACTATTGGGGACAAGTCAAACGTGTATATCAAGTAGGTGCTCTTGCTGCAAGAGCCCAAAATATTAATTACATTGCTAAGAGACCACCTCTTCAATGCTATGAGTGTGGAGGTCCACATCGTGTAGCCGAGTGTCCTATTAGGCTACAAAAGAACGCCACACTAATGCAAACCAATCAAGCGAGCACGTCTACGATGCCGATACTCATGTGTAATCGATGTGGCATAGATCATTTGATTGCCCAATGTCCAAATAGTCCAAATGCACCGAAGATCACGCCATTAAACTTGATTGAAGTTACCAAGGAGCCATCACAAAGTGCACCTGTGGTACCAATAAACGTACTCACACGATTGATGCTCCAAAAAAAAATTATATTCTTGAGGAAAGAGGCATGGCATCAATTGCCCAATCTCAGAAAAAGAGGAAAACACGAAGGAAGAGATCGCAAAAAGCAGCGAAGTCAGACCCTAGTTCAAAGACCAACATAGGAACTGGTGACAACCCCGTATATATGAATGACGCTGAAGAGGATTCTGATTCAGGAGAAACCATGGAGACCAAAAGGACCACTAAGATAGAAACCAACAAGGAAGATCTTCATGAGCCACAATGGCAAGGATCCAAGAAGAAGATAGGAACTTATCCAAACCCTACAGAGGAGATTGAGCGAGTCAAGCAATTAAGGAGTTTGGTAGAAGATACCCAAAGGGATCTAGAACCATCACCTAGGTAGATCCAGATTACAGACACCGTGTTCCCTACGCAACAACAACCTCACCAAGACCATATACCCTTAGCCATACCTAGTGTCATCCAAGAAGAAAGTGACTTAAAGTCATGGGAAAGTGGGCATACTCACTTCTTGATGGAAAGAATGTTTACAGAGGGACTACTTGATCCTATCGAAGAAATGGAGATCCCATCTTCTCCACGTCAAGGGACTGAATTCCAAAAGGTGTCGTTAAACATTACCAAATTGATGGATTTCATGTCTTCAAAAGTTAGAACCACCATCATGTCCAAACTTATAACAACAAGGGTACACTCACACAAATCTCTAAATAGACTTGTCAATTAATTGGAAGACATGCAAGCTAGCTACTCTTAAGTCAATACACATATGAAGAACTCACTCCAACAATGCTATGGCACAAACTATGGGCATGCAAACGAATCAAAGGATAGCCTTGGATTTGATACCATGTGAAACCATGGACCACACTCTGCATGGAGATGCTATGGTGGGTGTTAAAATTAGATTATCTTGGACTCATAAACACGATCTTGAGACTAGTGTGTGGTCACAATTTGGCTCACAAATTCACAAGAATGGTATAGTTAATTAGAGAAAACTTTGAGAATTTGCATTGAGAATGAGGCCACTTATATAAGCCACATGCTTGGATGCTTTACATGTGGGATTTATGCCCCTTGCTCTCCTCCTTGAGGATTTTACCCTTTAGGCAATCACATTTGCTTCAACACTTCCTACAATGAAATCACTAGGAAAGTTCTTAGCATCTAACATTTTCTCTCAAGTTGCAGCTTAAGTGGGGGTTAGCGTACTCTTTGGGGCTGCTTGTCTATTTTGAAGCTCAAGATACTATGGTACACTCGTCATAGCCCACTTCTTTATCTTAGAGTCATTTGGCATACGAGGGCCCCATGCAAGAAAATAGGGAGTAGTTAACCTCTCTAGCGTTAGTTTCATTGGGGCTTGAGGAGTAGCAAGCACTTGCATAGAGCATGGGAATCGGGATGAGAGCCATAGGATTGTTAACTTCTTGAAGATCAGCTCACTCGATTCCATTCCCTCTAGGATGTTCATTGGGTAATGGTAGGGACAATAAGGGTAGAGGGAGAGAGAGTTATGGGATATGGGTGAGTGGGGGGTATAATTGCTTGGATGCCCCCACTCATCTTTGCCTAGGGTCCATATTTTTCTCATTGTACATGAGGTACTCTACTCCATGTATTGGATTTTTAAGGTGATTAATTAAATTTGACTAAAGTAGGATAGTCGTAGTTAACTAGGAGGTGTGCTCTATCGGTTGTGTGAGTGTGTGACGTGCACCTTCAATGCAAAACACATATGATTGCAATTGATCACAAAAAACAACACAATGTGAGTCCATTAGTATGCAATTGCAAGCACACAATGTCAATTCAAGCACTAAAGTATGCGAATCTTACATTCATACCTCCCAAAAGTTAGGAGGAGTAGTCAAAATTAGTGAAAACTTGATTTAATAGAGGGATTATGCACACAAAATTAATTTGAGATTAGTGTGAAATTAGTGTGAGAGCATGAAAATTAATTTAATTTGTGCTTAGAGTAGTGGAAATTTGGAGCTATCCCCAACCAAATTGGGGGCAAAATCATTCAAGTTTCTATGAAATTAGCAAATTCTACACGCCAAACTATGTATAAAATAAGAATGAGTGAAATTAGTGATTAATCCTTTCCAATCCCACTTTTGGCTCCTCTATTTTAGGCAATTTCTCTCCAACAACGAGCCCCAAAAAGGTTGTGTGGTTGCTATGGCGTAAGACACCATCCTAAAAGTTCTTAATCGTAGGAGCTTGTGACCTAGCTAGGGTGTCATCTTGCAAATGTGAGAGAGCTCCTTGGTTGAAGTGGGAATAACCTAATGGTGAGGAGAAGCTATTGGAAAAGTGCCATGGTAAGACACCCTCTTACTTTGTTTCAACCTCTACGCTCATTCTAGTTGGATTGTATGCAGGTCTTAATGAGTCAAAAATATCATGCATGCGAAAGATGAAAAGGACAAGTTTCATGTTGAAATCAAAGATATCAATGAGTAACTTGTTGCTATAGGTGAAGCCATTCCCGACCATTCACTTGTGCAGACTATCTTGGATGCATTACCAAATACATATCGGACTTTTGCATCTACTTTGAGGCAACATGCTATTGATCAAGATTTTGTTGTTGCACAAAGAAGTTGTAGCATGACAATGCTGCCACTTCCAATGTTTCTTTTTCAAGTAGCAAACCATCTATGACAAATGCCTTTCATAAGAGCAATGCATCTAGTAAGTATGTTGAATGAGAAAAGAAAAATTTGCATTGCAACTATTGCAGAGCTGATAATATATGATAAAGAGATGTCCAAAGCTAAAGGCTAAATAGGTATGTAAAAAGAGAGCAAACCTTCTTCAAATGCAGCCATTGCAAAATCAACAAATTGATGTAGAATGGACTTTTAGTATGTAGTGCCAGTATGACCCTTTTGTTTATGATGCATGCATTATTGAGGCTGTAGATTCACATGTGTGGTATTTTGACAATGGTGCTACAAAGAACATTACATCTCATCTTGACTTGTTCACATCTCTTGATGTTTTTTCAAATGGGAATGCTATTACTTTTGCCAGCAATGCCTCTTATCCAGTTCAAGGAGTTGAAAATATTGTACTTAAGTACAATTAATGACAGTTTCTTCATATTTTATGATATACTTTTTGTGCATGTGATCAATAAGTATCTGGTGTTTGTTTTGTCATTAGAAAGTCTTGGTCTTGTTGTAAAGTTTGTGGATGACAGATGCAGTATTTACGATCTTACTTCAGATGATATTGTTGTGGCATCGGGTTCCTTGTCTCATAGGCTCAATCCTTATGACAAGTGTGTGGAAAAGGATCCTAAAGCTGTTTCAAACGCTAAATTATGGCATACAAATTTTGGGCATTTGAATTATGCTAATTTGATGCATTTGCCAAAATTTGATATGGTTGCCTTATTGCCCACTTTGGAGGTACCAACCAAGCATATTATGAAGGCTACATTTTGGGGAAAATGCAAACTTCTTAGTTTCTGAAAGATAGTTTAGTGTGGGCTATTGACGAGCTGCACAACTTATTCACAATGATGTTTGTGGCATGATGCACATCCTCCTTTTAGTATTAATTTGTACTTCGTGACTTTCATTGATGATTACTCACAGCATACATGGCTATATTTGCATAAGGATGAGTCCCAAATGTTTGTGCTTCAAATAGTTTTTGTTGTTGATTGGGCTATGATGTGGGTGTCCTCCATTCTCATCGAGGGGGGGAGTATATGTTAAAAGAACTTGATGCATTTTTGGCATATTGTGGGATAAAACACCAATATACAATGCCTTATATACCTTAAAAAAATGGTATTGCTAAGAGAAAAAATAGGTTACTTATAAAAATGGCATGTTGTATGGTCAAAAGCCAACTTTACCACATGCTTTCTATTTAGAGGTTATCATGTCTGTTGCCGATATACTTAACAGGTGTCCCACCAAGTCTTTATTGTGTATCAATCCATATGAGGCATGTGCATGATAAGAAGCTACCTATTGGTTACTTGCATGTTTTTGATTGCTTAACTTATGCTCTAGTGATGCAACAACAACGCAAGAAAATGGATGATAAGGCTGTCAAATGCATCTTTGTCAGTTACAATGTTGAAAGCAAGGATTACAAGTTAAATTATCTGCAGTCAAACGTATCTTGACTTCTTAAAATGTTGTTTTTGTGGAAGATTCAACTCAACCCTTATTGTCATGTACTAAGAAAACAAGTGTAAGCTCACATGACATTTTTGTTACCTTATTGCCTCTTTGAGAAAAATATTTAGCTTACGCAGGTTTCAAGTAATGTCACATATTGTTAACCCTCACGGACACCCTATTACCTTCGACGGACGCGTTATTATTTATTTGATTGAGTCATGGACCAGGCTTGTCGGTCCAATAGGTGTGTAGGTGATCTCCAATGAGAGGCGCACCACTCATCTTATTTTTACAGTAGTTTTGCAACCACCGCCCATGTGTGAATGGAACTCTTATAAAAGGTCCATTTGACCTAAAAATCCTCATTCTGGGAGGTACATGCTAAGAAGTACTCTTGCTCTACCTCTATCTCCTTCTCCTTCGTGTGCTCACGGGTGTGTGTGTGTGTGTGTGTGTATGCTTGAGAGAGAGAGAGAGAGAGAGAGAGAGAGAGAGAGAGAGAGTAATCGAGCATTGTGACAACATCGGCGGTAGCGAGGCGATTGAGCACGGTATCGACGGTGGCTCCTTCTTCTTCGTAGCACATGATCCTTTACGACGGAAGCATCGAGCTGTGAGTGACACACCATTGTTCCTTTGAGCTTGCTAAGATTGTCTAGTTGTGTGCTTACAGCCATTTGTGGCTCACACACGGTGTTTTGGCAAGTTCCCAACCTTCGACACGTGCGGCAAAGCATACATTTTTTGCGCCGTTGTCGGGGACTGCCTTGCACTAAGCTTGCTACCTCATAAAGTCCTTCACTTCTATCATTTCTGGTTGTCTAAGATTGAGTGAGAAGGTTGATTGTTCTGTCCGTGTGTAGTTTGATGTGTTAGACAGTGTGTGTGCAGTGTTAATTAGTGTTGTTTAGCTATAGAAAACTTAGATAGAGCGGCCAAAGGTGCAATAGTGTGCGCGCTTGAGACAGGCTCTGTGCGTGAGCTTGACGCCACGCAGTTAAACATTATCCACAGAAAATTAAAAAAAAATTTAAAAAACAACAAAAGGAAAAAAGTACCAGTGAGCTGGTTGAGTGTGTGTGCCAGTACCAGTACCAGTGTACCAGTATACCAGCTTAGAAATCTGAGACCAAAGAGAAAATTTAAGAAAAAATACAAACAAAAGGAAAAATCTGTGTATGCCAGTACGAGTGAGCTGGCTAAGTAAGTCTTTGAGTGTGCAGTTTGTCGTGTTAGACAGTATACCAATACCAATACACCAGCTTGGGGAAAAACCTTTAAGTATACCAATACCAGTACATATCTAGTATACCAATGCAGGTCCAATATACCATTATACCAATATAGCAAGTCCAGTATAGGTCTGGCCAGTACAATACCAATACAGGTACCAGTAACAAAGAAAATATGAGAACAGTACCAGTACCAGTACCAGTACTACCAGTATAGTATAGTACAAGTATTAGTACAAAACTAAAATTTGAGACGTACCAGTAGTACCAGTACATGTATCGGTACGTAGTACACCATTACTAGTATACCAATGAGTTAATTGAGTAAGTCTGTGAGTGTGTGGTTTGCCGTGTTAGACAACGAGTGTCCAGTACCAATACCAGTACCAGTACACCAGCTCGGGAAAAAACCTTTAAGTACACTAGTACTAGTATGTGTCCAGTATACCAGTACCAGTCCAGTATACCAATATACTAGTATAGCAGGTCCAATATAATTCTGGCTAGTACTAGTATCTGCCAGTACCACTACCACTACAGGTACCCATATATACCAGTTCAGATACCAGTACAAGTACCACTACCAGTATAGCAATATCAATATAGGTTAGTACCAGTACCAGTACCAATACAACATTGAAATCTGAGACGTACCAGTAGTACCAGTATAGTATATTATAGTACCAATACTAGTACCAATACAACACTGAAATATGAGATCTAGTAGTACCAATACTAGTACTACCCGTAGTATCGATATATCAGTACCATTATAGTTGTACCAGTACTACCAGTACTATCAGTTTCAGTATCAATACAACACTGAAATCTAAGATCAGAGCAGTAATAGTACCAGTACCAGTATAGTTGTACCAGTATAGGTCCAGTACTAGTACCAGCTCGAAAGGAAAAGAAAATAAAAAAACAAAAGGAAAAAAGTACCAGTACCATTACAGCTCGGAAATCTGAGACCGAACAAAAAACAAAAAAACCAAAAAATTGAGGGTAAACTTGGGTTGCAAACACCTAAAAAACTAGGTGAGCGACCTTCACGGGCACTCACCAACACTTCTAGAGAGTTGAGGTCACATGCACCTATGCTCTAGTTGTGTGCTAGAGGACGAGTACATAGAGAGTGTCTCTATTTACGCGGGCACTCATTATTCCTCCACCTTAGGCTCTAGGCCCTCAACGGAAACCCAAGGTAGTACCACCTAGGACCCACATATTGCGTCTAGTGACTCTTCCTTTGATTACGACATCATGGAAGGTTATTTGATGCCTAATCCCCATAGTTCAAGCCAAGACATGCATGCCATGGGCCCATGGTCCAGGCCAAGCGTGCTTAATCGCTTGAAGGAGACTTTTAGTAGCGCCAATTGCTCCGAACATGGAGCTAACGATGTGAATGAAGGGGGTGGGGAAGTAAATTCACCATTCATGACCAAAGTAGACCCCATGCTCCATGCACGTGAATACTCCATTCACTGCACCCCGTGACTCTTCAGAGCTATTCCCCTCTGAGGTTATATTACCCGATGGTAGAAGCCTTGCTAAAGTGCAAGAGGTTGAGCGATATATCATTGTGGCTAGGGAAAAGGAAATCGAGAGCCTACGCAAGGCAAAGCAACAAAGAGAGCTTAAGGCAAAGGCCCCATGTCAACATCCATGCTAGTCGAGCAATCAAGCGCTCCTAGATTAGCAACCACTAAGGGTCAACCCATAGAGAGCCACATCACATCTAGTTCAAAGGACACCCCTAGCACCTCAATCCTAGATGGAGCGTTTTTAAATGAGAACTGGGAGTATGAACTACAAACGGAGACTTTAACCGACCTATAAACATGTCAAACCTATCACGTGGGTTGGTTACATGTCCTACAATCCACAATCGGTGCTACTAGCGTAGAGGACCAACAACAAAGAGTTTGTGATGTCATCCATAGGTTTATTGAGCTAGAGAGGCCAAACAAAGGAATCCACATACCTTCAACGGGTCTCATGAGATTCTTGGATACAAGGAAGGCTAAGCAACCAACCTTATCGCAAATGGAGACTCCCTCGGTAAGCCCAATGGATCCTCCATATGTTGTTTCTCCAAGGGTCTCAATACAATTTGAGCCCACAAGTGATAGCTTTACCTTTCCAAGTTTAGCCACCATGCCTACCCCAGTGATGGGCATGCCAAGAAACACGCCATGGACCTCATTTGTTAGTAAAGCACCACTACATGGTAGCCCAATTCCTGCAACAGTACCTACAAGTGTGTATCAATCATATGCACCTATAGGTCCTCGTACTCATATATCTCCTCCCCTCCCATTGTTTCAACAACTTATGCTCCACAACCACAACACCCAAGCTCTTATTTCAATGGGACCATTACCGGCTAGCATTAGCATGTCACATGCAACGTTTTGCTATGCCTAGGGCCACACATATGAACTTTGGGCCACCACATGGCACAACACCGTACCAAACTTGGAACCCAAGGGATTCCTATACGTCAAGCCCAACATCAACCCCCATTCCACATGCAGTCCCAAGAGCACGTGTCCCCACTATACCTGCTCACTTAGGTGACTTAGCAACCTTTGCTAAAGCTATTGGTCAATCCATTGCTAAAAATATGTGTAACACGCCGGATAGAGAGCCTAGAAGTAAGGCAGTGCAAATAGCCAAGCTCACACAAAAATTTAGTGGAGACGGGGATGTGAGAAAGCATATCGAATTATTTGAACAAATATGCAATTCCCGAGGAGAACATAATGACCTGCACAAGAGTAATTCTTTAAACCTGACCTTAAGTGGAAAGGCTGGGGATTAGTATCAAACCCTAAGGGTGGAAGAGAAAACGATTTACCCTACTCTTAGGAGACTGTCCTTGAAAGAGTACATACGAGAGGGAGTACGTAACATCTCAGCTCCAGAAAGCCCAAGGAGAGGAAGGAGAGTCAGTGAGAGACTTTATTAGTCGCTTAAAGCATTTGAATTCTTGTTGTAATCCAAATGAGCGCTTCAATAATAACCAATTTCTCAATAGATTCATTAGGGGACTACGATATGAGGATATCTACAATGGTCTAGTGATTAGAGGTATCACCACTTGGAAGCAATTACCACCAATGCGATCCGATTGGTGGATAATTTAATGATTCAAGGAGAAAGAGTGTCTATTGAGCCTAAATCTACTAGCTCGCAAGCATCGGGGCATGAGCTAATGACCATAAAGCCTATTGCTAAGGAGCCAAAGATATCTGAGATGACTTTAGCAGATCTCACCAAGGCCATTCAAGAAAGTCTTAGAGACAATAGTGCTTCGCAAAACAATCATTTGTATCCAAGAAGGGAGCAACAATGGTGCTCAGTTTTCTATGGTCTGCATAGTACCAGTGAATGCCCCACTTTTAAAGTAAATTTTTTAATGGAAATTGCAATGCATGTGGGAGGTATGGTCATCAAGCTAAGGATTGCATAGTATTTAAATGCGCGATGGCCAATAGACCAACCTTAGCATGGACGGACACACCTCAAGTGCCTGCATTGATGTCGGCCCCACCTCTTGAACAAACGTCACAACACATGGTCCCTAGGACCCAAAATGTTATTCAAACAACACCCTTACCACCTCCATTGCTAAGTCCGCAACCACCATATCCGAGAATCACTTTTGTGAATAAAGTGGATTATGAGACATCTATTGATGGTTTGGAAGACTGTGAGGAAGATATAGACCCTAATATTGCCTATGGGATTGATACTACATGGAGGACTATTGGGGACAAGTCCAACTTGTCTATCAAGTAGCTGCTCTTGTGGCAAGAGGCCAAAATAACAATTACGCTGCCAAGAGACCACCTCTTCAATGATATGAATGTGGAGGTCCACATCGTGTAGCCGAATGTCCTATTAGATTACAAAAGAATGCTACACTATGCAAACCAATCAAGCGAGCACATCTACAATGCCGATATTCATGTTTTATCGATGTGGATCATTTGATATCCCAATGTCCTAATAATCCAAATGCACCAAAGAAATCGCCATTGAATTTAATTGAGGGTACTGAGGAGAGAACACAAAGTATACATTTGGTACCATTAAATGTACTCACACGAGTGATGCTCCAAAACCAAAATTATATTCTTGAAGAAAGAGACACAACATCAATTGCCCAATCTCAAAAGAAGAAGAAAACACGGAGGAAGAGATCGCAAAAAGAAGCGAATTTAAACCCCAGTTCAAAGACCAATATAGGGATTGGTAACGACCCCGTATATATGAACGACGCTGAAGAGGATTCTGATTCAGGTGAAACCATGGAGACTAAAATGACCACTAGGGAAAAAACAAACAAGAAAGATGGTCATGAGCCACAATGGCCAGGACCCAAGAAGAAGATAGGAACTTACCCAAACCCTACAGAGGAGATCGAGCGAGTCCAGCAATTAAGGAGTTTAAAAGAAGAGACCCAAAGGGATCTAGAGTCTGCACCGGTGCCATTAAATATTGCCAAATTGATGTATTTCATGGCTTCAGAAGTTAAAACCACCATCATGTCCAAACTATATGGAGACCCTGAGCTATTCTGAGCTCTTCAAGCTTTCCTCAATGGAGAACTGAAAGTCCGGCTACCACAATTTGCACAGATGAATGGAGCTAGGGAGGTGCCAATAGAGGAGGAACACTTAGATCCACAATCCAACCTAGATGATAACTCTTTTGTTGAAATACCTATTAACAAGTTGGGACAATACTTTGAAGGCAAAGAATCCAATGCAACCCTATCAATCACTACTAAGGGTTAACTGTGAAGGGAATCCTTGATGGTGGCACTGGGATTAACATTGTAACTAAAAATTGTTGGGAAATTATGGGAAGACCTCACCTTGGGACTTCAAACATAGTGGTAAAGATGGCCAATGGGACTATTGGTAAACCTATTGGGATGCTAGAAGATCTCAAGATCAGGGTCTTTGGACACAAAATAAGGCATACCTTCATTGTTATGGATTTTTCCAAGCACACTATGTCATTTGAGATGATCTTAGGACATCCTTTCATGAGGAAAGAAAAAATGGTGCATGACTGGTCTAAAAACCATGTCTACTTGCAGTTCCAAGACTTTGCCATTCAAGTTGATCTTGTAACTGGTCGGGCACATCCTCTAGGAAATAGATTTATAATTGATCATAGATCTGACACCACAATTCACTAGCCCCATTGCAGTATTGTTACACGTGTAAAACGGGCACTGATGTGGGGGAAGGTTCTCCTTATATGGATGTTCTACCTGGGGCGACTGAGTGTGACAATGTGTATTGGGTCCACCTAGTAGAAACCATAGACACTTGAGAAAATAGGGTGATGACTTGGGTAACACCTGAGGGGGATGAAATTCCACAAGTTGTACCTTTAAATATGATGGGAACAATGCATATAGCTTCTGACAAGACTCGTTGAAATATAACAAGGAAAAGATACAAATGGGTCCCTAAAGCTTCTTTAGAGACCATTTTTTATGCTAAAAAACAGGAGCCTTGTAAGAGACGCCCCACTCGCTCCAAGAAATGTAAGAAAACATTGCGTTAGATTCTTGAGCCCAAGGCTACTATCAAGGAAATGAATGATCAAATCTGGGTGCCAAAACGTAAATTGTGTTTTTACCTATCACCACCTGATCCATGTGAGTAAACTCTTGTAACGATAAAGCCGATTGAAGATCGTGGGAAGGGAAAGGTCACAAAACTCTATACATCGGATCCGGAGCTAATATGGGTACCCAAGTGAGAAAGGCTTGTTTTGCTCAGCTCAAAAATAGCAAAAACAAATGAAGCTTCTTGCTCTTCATGTAGTTCATATACGAAAATAGAAGCTTCGACACAACCTCCACCTACCATTGTACATATACATACAAACAAAAAAGAATTTGCACCTCCCGCTGTAAGTTCACCACCTACAACAACGTTGCAAATAAAATCATGAGAGAGTACCTTAGATGAAACGCCTAGGGTGGTCAACAACTATTGGTCAAAGTCTTCACTTATAACAACTTGAAACAATTGTTTTCAAAATGTGACAACAATGTTCCAAAAGGTATGATCTACCAAAGGAGTAAGTTGATCATTGATATCCTTGACACCAGCAAGGAAAGTGTCCATATCATCTTCCTCATGCATAATCTTCGATTCCGGCTCTTTACGTAGCAAAGCAATTTTAGCCTCATTGCGGCTTGCATAAAGACCTGCTAGAAATCCCAAGCCTGTTTTGCAGATTTTACTAAACGAATGTGAGGAGTAATTGTGCGCTTCACAGACAATGCAATCAACGCATGAGCCTATGCATCCTTTACATCCCAATGAGCTTGTTTTGCCGTAGGCAAAACAACTCGAAATGAAGCAATCCTTGCAGCAAGACCTGCAACACCCTCAACATCGCCTACATCCTCAGAACCGGGACGTACATCAATGCCCTGTACAATATTCCAGACGCCCTTTGACACAAGAACATGTTGCATCGTGTAAGCCTACATAGGGTAATTGTCCCCATCCAATGTGTCCTCAGCAGCAAACATCTTGAGCACATCTGTGTTGTTGTCAGCCATAGTAAATGCCTGCACTTGATGTGAAAACTGTCCAAAATGAGGAGAAATTGAGTGAGACTAGCACATGCTATATAGCACAACCTTCAGTAGAGTGTATAGGATTTGTTATGAAGAAAATGGCACTGATAAAAATTCTGCACAAAATGACGAAATTGCCTGCGCAGACCTGCTTGTAGTGGAAACGGAGGCCGAAATGAGCTCGAATCAGAAATTTGAGCAGACTAAGCTCTACGAGCACTCTCAAAAATTTTGTCGACCTACGAACGCTCACCAAAGCTCACAGAAATCAAAGAAAGTGAGTAGGCATGTGCTGGAGCTGATGGCGACTAAGCTCAAGAGGATGGCACCTGCTCTAATACCAATTGTTGGAATTAGGATTGCAGAGAAATGTACGCAACTTAGAGAAGACGAAGAAAGCTCAAGGAACACAACTGAGAGTGTGTTACTTAGTGTGTAATGGAAAGATGGATAGCCCTAGAGTGATTGGCGTACATACAATGCACGGGGAAAAAAACCTCCTAAAGACGAAAAAAATGCCCCAGCGGTCCTAGTGTGTTCACACACATCACTACCACATGTTTATGGTAACATTGGTTGCATGTGAATGGGATTTGGTAGATACGCTACCATGTGAGAGGAATTTCTAGGAGTTAGAATGGTTGATACGTCTCTTAACCACGAATGATCCATACTTATTAGAGGATGTCTCTCCGATTGCACAAGCTTACCCTCTTGACCAAGATGACTATGGACGCTTAGTGACGTTATAGTGAACATTTGTGCCTCTAATGATGAGGAAGAGTTACATGATTACACGGATGGCACGTATGGTCTCACGGATGATGATGACTTTGTTTTTCTCGATGATGACGAGAATAGGGGTTTAGACCTAGGACTATCCGTTCATCTATTCAATATCCTATTCCCTTGACTCTCTAGGGGGTGCACATAATTAGGTTAGGGTTCCCAATGTTGTTTGATTGTGTTCAATAAATATTGATGCCTCTTCCCACTAATGTGCCTCCTAGAGGTATTCCTTGTGTTTTCTAGTGTGTATAGAATTGCATTGCAAAATTGCAATTTTGACCTTCATGGAATCTTTGTCTCGTTCCATTTTGGAATCAAGTGTGATCATCAACACAAACAGGTGTTTCTTGACCATTAGCATTGCCTCTTTTTTTTTACAGCATGCATGTTTGTCTGCTTTAAATATGATTGGCAGCACAATATTTAGCATATTTGCTTAGATTAAACATTAGATTCAATATAATTTTATTTCATAATCCCTTGCCTAGGTTTAAGAATCAAGCTGTCTGAGTAAGCTAGTTTGATCAAGATAGGCGTTAGAGATCTTCTTTTAATACCATGGGAAATGCCTTCCTAATTGTCAACGGTTGCTTTAGGTTCTCAATCCGATTTACGAAGCATTGTGTGCAATGTACTAGGGCTTTCTAGTGGGCTTAGTCTCTATTGACCTTTAGCTTAAGTATTATAAAGGGAGTTTACTAGTGTGATGAGCTTGGGGAGGGTAATAGTGTCATATCACCCCCCAAAGTTACAAAATTGAAATGTTGAAAACGAATAAACAAACTAATCAAAAGTGCCACAATGTAAAATCTTAAGCTGGAAGAGAAATCCTAGGTTGATTTGGTTACGTGACTCACATGTATTGCCTATGGTACTAGAGCCCTAGAGGTTCCCAGTGTGGGCGCTTTTCCTTGAAAAGCAAAAAGCCCAAGGCATACAAAATAAGCACACACACAAAATTGATCAAGGTGAAAAAACTTTGGGGGTCAAAGAAAAGGGAATAAGTCAAGCGATGATTTCATGAGCAATTCCCTTTATTATAGCTTAACTACAAGGCCATCTAGGTATAACCTCTAGTCAGCCCTCGGACATGAAATACTTTGCTCTCGCGATTAAACAGCTTAATTGACCAGACAGAATTGAGAAGCTTACCCATGGTATTCATAGTTGACCTCTAGTGCCTTTCGACCGTTGAATTAGCGACCAGGTCCATTTGATCTAAAAATCCTCGTTCTGGGAGGTGCATGCTAAGAAGTGCTCTTGCTCTACCTCTACCTCTATCTCCTTCTCCTTCGTGTGCTCACATGTGTGTGTGTGTGTGTGTGTGTGTGTGTGTGTGTGTGTTTGAATTTAAAATCCTATCATTCAGAATCATACAATGGAAGAGACTGGACAAGTGTCATAACAATATATTCCATAGAATACAATTGCCAACCATTTCATATAACATAGTATTTGGATAAGTATACATTATTTCCATATTTATAAAAAAAAGTTAAATTATGCTATCATGATAGACCATAACCAATGTAAGTCTGCTTGAGTCGATCTGGATCAACTGCTACATCTGTAATCCATGCAACAATCCCAAGGAAAGAGTCTCTTACCTGCCACCATCCACAAAAGCATTAAGTTAGTACTTTGCATGCTTAATGTGGGAAAGCAAGTGTCAACGACCCCTTCACCTTGTTATCGGCGTCAGGAATTGCTAAAAAACCAACAGCATGTATCAATGAATGTAATATTAACTTAAACCAATATGCTATTAGGTATCAAAGTTAATTTATTTATATATGTTTTTTAATCTATCACCAAATGTTGCCCCCATTTTTTATCAATCTAACACCAGCTATGCCATCTCATAGTTTTTTGTAAATTTCGGCAGCATTTTGTTTGTATTCTGGCTAGCTTTTCAAAAAGTCCCTTTTTCTGCCATCTCCTAAGAGATCCTCATAGGAGGATTACGGCAAAATGACCCAAACCGAATTGATAAAATATGATAAAATTATCTTCGTTCCTAGAGAATCATGTGGACAAAGAAGGATTATAAATTATACAATTGTCTTTCACAGACCAAACTCGTGATTTGCAAGCATCGAGTCCCATATCGAAAGCATCCTATAGTGGATGCACTTGTCATAAACATAATACAAAGAAAAAAACATCCTATGAAAGTGTATTACAGGATCTTCATAAAACCAAGATTTAAAAAATCAGTACATGCTATTGTCCTGCATATTTTTCAACATAGTGATACATGCCAAATGCTCATATTTGGTAGTATGAATTGTATTATATTAGTAAGCATACGAACATATGGTATATTACTTATGACAATTGATATTATATTAGTAACCCAAATCAGTATGAGGGATGCTAGAATACTATGTATATGTAAATTAAAATCTATAAGAAATCTATCAAAAATCGGACGAGTTTCGCTTGTAACTCGGACAACTTTTCAAAATAAAGTTGTCCTCCTCTCCGAGGAGCCTCACACGAGGATTTGTAAAAATTGATGAGACAACCATCTTGTAGAGATCTCCCATGTACAACGTAGAAACAAATATACTTGTATGTTGTTCACACATCTGAACTGTAAGAGACAACCAACAGAACTATTGGACTAGATTTTCTACCAAAAATTAAGTCCATGAACTCGTAAAGTGGAAGTATCTACTAGACACTAAAATTTAAATGTACACCCCCAAATTATTGTATCTTAACATCATAATTTAGGTGAATCCAAGAAATTCTCAAGCTGTAAGAGAATAACTCTTGACGATTCCCAAACCTTATTCTAATCCACATAGGGAGAAAAATGCAAGACTACAAAGCCCAGTAAGAGAAGTACAATCATTTTATCCCACACACAAATTTTTGTATTTAATGATTACCAGATTTTGTATCACAATAGGTGTCAAGACTCATCAAATCAGAAAAAAATGTGTGTGGGATACTTGTATTGGTTGTCGGCATTTTGAATTTTTGCTTATGGCAAATCTGTCTTGCCTTGTATGTCCAATATCTTGTGGCATTGTCGCTTTCTACTACAAATGGCTATTGTATCATGCTTACGTATGTGCATGTGCGTGTGTATGTGTGGATGTGTGTGTGTGTGTGTGTTCGATCCTAGGCCAAGTGAAGAAGCATCCTAAAAAATCAGCTTTCAAGGTTTCTAAATCTTTGTGTGTGTGTGTGTGTGTGTGTGTGTGATCCCCAAGAGGGTGAAGAGGTAGAATAAGGAAGCAGCCTCAAAGGGCTTTGAATCCCTTGTGTGTGTGTGTGTGTGTTCGATCTCCAAGAGGGTTTAATAAGCAACCTCCAAGTGCTTCGAATCCCTTGTGTGTGTGTGTGTGTGTGTGTGTGTGTGTGTGTTCAATCTCAAAGAGGGTGAAGGGCAGCGTAAAGGAGCAGCAAGTGCCAGGAAAGTGAGGGGGTAGCATAAATGAGCAGCAAGTGCCAAGAAGAGAGCAAGGGGAGCGTATGTGGAAGGTAGTAAGCATTCAATGTGCATGAGGTGGATGTGGAGCAAGAATTAAAGAACAACCGTGAGGTAGACTATTTAGTGAAGATGTTATGTACCTAGACGGAAGTAATTATGAGGTAAGCCCGCCCAAATACTAGATATTTTGGAATTTTTGAGTTACCTCACATATTAATTGTACGTCATTAAATGGCTTTGTAAAACCATTAAAACCTTATCATGAGTAGGAATATCTACTATGTATGTGCACATATCAGATCCAAATGTCATCAAGAAGTAAACAATATAATATTTACTAAGTTAGAGAGAGAGAGAGTGTGTGTGTGTGAGATCGAGCATTGCGGCGGCATCGGCGGCGGCGAGGTGGTTGAGCGCGGTATCGGCTGCGGCTCCTTCTTCTTCACAGCACAGGATCCTCCACGATGGAAGCATTGAGCGGTGAGTGACACACCATTGTTCCTTTGAGCTTGCTAGGATTGTCTAGTTGTGTGCTTGCAGCAATTCGTGGCTTGCGCACGATGTTTGGCAAGTTCCCAGTCCTCGACACATACGGCAAAGCACACACATATCAACATATTTGTGATGCAGATATAAATGATGTACTTAATGAGGACAAAATTGAAAATGAGAAAGTTAGAATGTTTGGTGCATACTTTGCATGATTAAAATTTAGATGCATCTTTGCTAGTCGGACTCGTTAGGATTCTCATCATGCTTCTTGTGCGGATTGTTATGCTTTGGCTGTGCCAAGTATACATTATGAAGATGAACCTCTTACATTCAATGAAGCAATGCATGGTTGTTTTGTAAGATGATTATGATGTTCTTTTGCATCTTCTTTTGGACGGGATATGCATTAGTCAAACATCAAAATTGTTTTTTGATTGATGAATTATTTGAGGAAGTGTATGTAATGCAGCCTCATGGTTTTGTCAAGAAGGGACAAGAATAGAATATGTTAAGATGTAATAAGGCATTGTATGGTTTAAGGCAATCTTCCTGTGCTTCATACAAAAAGATATATAGTCATTTCACATGGCTTTCTAAATAGTTCAACCGAGAGCACTTTTTGTTAAACGAACATATCATGTCTTTCTTATCATTGTTGTGTATATGGATGATTTATTGCCCACTAGTCCAAATGAGACATACATTGTTGAATTTAAAGCAAATCAAGACCATAGAAGGAAGCATGTATAGAGGAAGTGTTTTGCATAGACCATAGAGGGAAACATGTATAGAGGGAGCATTTTGTGCATCCTTGGATGAATGTCACGGATGTGCGCCACATGTATGTAATGTAGGGTGAGGACTTTGAATTTGTGCCTTTTTGTTAGTTTACTTCAGTTTTGATGCCTATCGCTAGGCCTTGCAAGCACTCTTTGTAGTGCAGGTACCCCTGTATTTCATAGCACATGTACCGACGGCTCTAGCTCTTCTCAAGTGGGATAAATAGTGGGTAGGTAGCAAAGATTCCTTTCCCCAAGCCTCCACCACAACACAACACAACTCGGCTTCTACTTTGCTAAGTTGTAAGTCATAAGTAATCAAAAGTTGTTGCACGGGGTATTCTTTGATACACTCAGCCTCCTGGCATTCTTCATGCAACGGTTTGGCCTTAACTTCGAGCTTTTAATGATTTTGCCATGACTAGGTTGATATGCCAGACTGTCCATAGATAGTAGGTCTGCTATGGTGGTGGGAGACTTCAACAGCAACACTAAGTCTTCTAGCCCCTCCACCATAGTACAAACATTTCTACAAAGTTTTGGCTTCGCCCAACAAATTAAACATACCACAAGCATTTTTAGCTCAATTCTTGACACATCTAGTTAATAGAAGCTCAAAACGCACATATCAAGCACAAACTTCATGGTCAAACTTCATAAGCAATTCAATAATACTTTCACATAGCACTACCTTGCTCTCTACAGGCCGACATGAGTTCTCATGCTCAAGAGTTCATGCAAATCATGATTGAGCAATAAGCAACCTACTATAGCCACCTCTAGTTTATGAGACTGAGTACAGACAACTTTCACACCTATGGTTGAGTGTGTGTGGCTCAAACATCTTATGGCTATTTGGGAGTTGGACAGTAGTCTAGCACTCTCATTTACACTAAGAGTCAGAGTGCATTGACAGTTATGAGGAACCAAGTCTTTCATACACAAAGCACATTGAGATGCATTATAACTATGTCAAGGAGAGACTCTCATATGTAGAGATAGCTTGGCTTATGCTTTGACACAGAAAAACCTTGCAAATCTTTTCACAAATACATTGCCTTGTGAGAGTCTCGAAGCTTTTCGCAAACCTTTGGGCTTGCTTCCCTTTGTGGACTGATCATATCCATAGAGCATGGCACTTCACCATACTCTACGTACCATCTCTCGTTCACCGAATCACTTTCCTGAGGGATTTGTTACCATGTATATGGTAGTGATGTGTGTGAACACACTTGGGACTGTCGAGGCACTTTTTTCTCTCACTAGTGGGAGGTTTTTCCTCCGGTGCTTTGAATATACATCCATCACTTTAGGGCTATCTTATCCTGTATTCACACACTTAAGAGTAATACATTCTCTATTGTGTATCTTAAGCTTCCTCTCCATCTCCAAGCTGTGTGCACATTCTTGCAACCCTATCTCCAACATCATCAAGTGTTGCTTTAAAATATTATCCCCCCCCTTGTGGACACTTGTCCGTCCCAAGCTGATTACATCACAACTTATGATCCCAAAGCTTCAGCAATGTCTGCTTCTTCTTGCAGGTCAGTGACTGCGTATAGATTATTTACAATCACATATGCTGCAGCATACTTTTCACGCAGCTGTACTGCACGGTCAAATGCCAACCGCCCAAGCTTCGCATTGGCCCACCTTCCACAAGCACTCAACAAAGACAACCAAAGAAGATGACAATTAGAAGAAGGCACCCTCTCAATCAAACTCACTGCATTGTCAACGAGCCCTGCACGGCAAAACAGATCAACCATGCAAGTATAGTGTTCTAGCGTTGATAAAATGCTACCAAAACTGCTCATAATTTGGAAGTACTTTTGCCCTTCTTCCACTAAACCAGCATGGCTACATGCATTGAGCAAGACAACAAACGTAACCTCATTAGGCTCTACAGAATCTCCTCTCATCTTATTGAACAAGTCGAATACACAGCTTGCCATACCGAGCTGAGCATGTCCAGCGATTAGTGCAGTCCACGCAACAGTATCCCTTATTGGAAGCTTATCAAACACATCTTGTGCTAGTTTAAGAGCACCGCATTTTGCATACATGTCCAGCAAAGCAATGCCTAACACACTGTGCTTGTCCAAAAGCCCTTGTTGGCCCATTTCAGCATGTATCTGTTTACCTTTTTCAATCACTCCGGCGCTGCCACAAGTTCTCACAATGCAAAGAAAATTAGACACATCTGAAGAGAGACCTTCCTCACGCATTCTTTCAAAGCATATTAAAACTTCGTCGTATAGACCATGCTGGGCATATCCTACCAGTAGTGCAGTCCAAGATGTAACATCCCGTGCTGGCAATTTGTTCAAGACATCTTTTGCTTTTGCAAGCAGACCACACTTGGCATACATATCCACTAATGCAGTACCCAATACAATGCTCTTCTCCAGCAAGCCCTGCCTACCCACCTCAGCGTGTATCTCCTTGCCCTTCTCGATAGCTCCAATGCTGCCACAAGCATTCAGAATGCACGAAAAGGTCACTGCGTTTGGAGAGAAGCCATCTTCCTTCATCCGGCTAAAACAGCTTAGAGCTTCCTCACCAAGCTGCTGCCGAGCGTATCCCGCAATTAGTGCTGTCCAAGAGGTTACATCCCATACTGGAAGCTCATCAAACACTAAATGTGCTTTCATGAGGTCACCACACTTGGCATACATGTCCACTAATGCAGTACCTAGCACAAGATCCTTCCCCACAAGCCCCTGTCTGCAAACCTCAGCATGTGCCTCTTTGCCAATTGCACTCGCTCCTAGATTCCCACAAGCTTTCAAGACAGAAACAAGTGTAACCACGTTTGGAGAAAACCTCTCCTCACACATTTTTCTATAGCAATTCAGAGCTTCCTCATTCTCCCCATGATGACAGTATCCGGATATTAAAACGTTCCACAAGGCTACATCTCTTGCCGAGAGGTCATCAAAAACCTTTCGCGCCTTTGCAAGTGCACCGCATTGAGCATACATATCCACCAATGCAGTCGCTAAGATTACATTCTTCTTAAGCCCTCCATGCTTTCTCACTTCATCGTGTATCTCTTCTCCAATCTTATCTGCTCTAATGCTGCCACAAGCTTTCAAAACACAAACATATGTTATTACAGTTGGCGAGAGCCCCTCATCACGCATACGTCCAAAACACTTTAGAACTTCATCATTCAGTCCATTCTGGGCATATCCAGCTATAAGCACGTTCCAAGAGACAACATCTCGTGATGAGAGCGCATCAAACACTTCTTGGGCCTTTCCAAGAACACCACACTTGGCATACATGTCCATGATTGAAGTGCATATCACAAGATTATTCTCCAACAACCCCTGCCTACTGGCCTCAATGTGTATCTGTTCACCTTTGTCAATTGCCCCCACGCTGCCACAAGCTTTCAGAAGGCAAACATAAGTGATTGCACTAGGCGTAAGGCCCTGCTCTTGCATACGCTCAAAACAATGGAGAGCCTCATGACCAAGGCCATGTTGGGTATATCCAGAAATAAGCACATTCCAAGAGGCGACATCTGGTGTTGAAAGCTCATCAAAAACTGCTGTTGCTTTTGCGAGTGCGCCACATTTGGCATACATACCAAGCAGTGCAGTTCCTATATAGATGTCCTGCTTAAGCAACCCTGCTTTGACACAATGTGCATGTACTTTGCAACCAAGGTGGAGATCCTTCTGTAAGCCACAAAGCTTTATAGAGTCAAAAAGAGCAGCAGAGTCTTGAGACTCTGTGATTGTGTCTGCTTTAAACTCACCAAGAGGTCTTTTCGAGTCAACCCAACCATCCATACAGTGTAAGCTCGTTGTATGTGTGTGCATATTGTCCTCTTTGTTTGTAGATTGCATAGCAGAAACTAACTGCAAAGCGGGCTGTGCTTAATAAATGGAAAGGTATAACCTCCCCATCCTGTTTTTTCGCCTTCCATGAAAGGTCTCTGCCATGGCACAACGCGCAGCTCATCCGGAAAAATTTTAACCTGCGGAAGCGCACGTCAGATAACCCGCGGCTACAAGCTGCCAGCGCATGGAATGCTTCCCGGGGGGGGGCGCCGCGGGGGGGGGGGGGGGGGGGGGGGATTTGGGGGCCTAGTCACTATATGGCACGGTTCTGGGTCAGAGGGGACCTAGGGCCCAAATTTGGGGGCGCGAGGCGGCTTTAATCTCCGCCGTCGGATCACAAAGTGAACTAGGGATGGGTGAACTGAGGGTGAACTAGAGGCAGATAAGCTAGGGGTGGGTGAACTAGGGTGTGATCATGTGTCATACCAACATGGACATCGACGCGCGCTAGCGTGGTGGTAGAGCATTCGTGTGGCAACCGAGACGTTCCAAGTTCGACCCACACTCCGCGAGGCAGGTGAACTAGGGGTGAACTAAGAGTGAACTTGGGGCACCATTTTTGGCCCGAGTTCACCTCCTAGTTCACCCCTAGTTCACTGCATGATCCGACGGCCGAGATTAAAGCCGCCTCACGCCCCCAAACTTGGGCCCTAGATCCCCTCTGGCCTAGAACCGTGCCATATAGTGACGAGGGGAGGGAGGGGGGATTTATAGCTCCAACGTCGCAATGTTTTCAATGTGTCGCGATAGGTAGTTGGGTTGGATAGGGTGTGCAAGTCCTTTGAGAGAGGTGGGGAGTTCTAGTGGTAACACGTTTGACACAGAGGAGACTTCTACTGCATGGCGGAGATGGGATCAACGATGGATTGATTCTCTGTCGCAGATCCCATGACTCTCACCCATGTTGTTTACGGATTGATGCTTCGTCGTAGATCCCATGACTCTCACCCGTGTGTTGTTTATAGATGAACCCCCCTCCCCCCGCCCCCCCCAGATCCCATGACTCTCACCCATGTTGTTTACGGATTGATTCTTCGTCGTAGATCCCATGACTCTCACCCGTGTGTTGTTTATAGATGAACACCCCCCCCCCCCCAAATACCACTTCCGCCCTCCACGTTGGTAGCCCACCCTTCCATTTGCAACCCCCAGTGCTAGTGCTTAAACGTTGAAAAAAAAACAAGCATTCAACCCCTCCCAAAATACCCTCAATCTTTCCTCATAAATTCCCAAAATGCCTTCAAATTTTTCAAAATTCCCAAAACACTTCTTGTTCTGAGATTAAATATTTCCTAAAATTTTGAAAACACTCAATATTTTCTCATAAATTCTCAAAGTTTTCACAATTCCCAAAACACCTCTAGTTGTTTTTGGCAAACTTTTTATGAGAGCCTCTGGGTGTCTTGAGAGAGAGAGAGAGAGAGAGAGAGAGAGAGGAGGAGGAGGAGAAGAAGAAGATTTTAGTTAGTTATTATGGGGTTCCAGTCGGAGTTTTTTTTTTTTTAAAAACGCTAATGAAAGGTGACAAAAAAGAAAACGTTGTGCAGGACGGGTACATGCGGTGGAGTTGTTTTGGAAAGTGGCTTGCGACGAAGTTGCATGGCAGCACCAATTAATGAGGCATCGTTTTTGTGAACGGAAGCAGAGAGACAAGACTTGCAAGCACAACAGCAACGTGAGTGGTTGCGGGCAGGGGAAGACTGAGGTTTGCTTTGTGAAACAGCAAGGCGCTGCATGCAGGGTAGTTGTGTACAATAGGAGAGGGAGGGAGCACATCCTGGCCAACGATGCCGGAACGATGAGTGTTAGGGGGAAGCGTCAGAGGTGTAGGCTCGTGATGAGTGGTGGCAAGGGGAAGACGAAGGTGTAGGCTACCAAAGGAGTCGTAGGGAAACGTAGGAAAGGCTTGCGAGGAGGCAGAGAGAAGGGCAGCACGTTGATCAAAAAGGCCAACGGGGGGAGGGGATCTTTAGACTAACTATTGATTTTATTTTAGGATCTCCCAGTATAGCGGGTAGTTTAATAGGAGCCCAAAACGTTTTTTTTCATTAGTTTTTATAGGAATCACAAAAGATGCTTCTTTAAAAGTTTGGATGAAAGTTAATCTGGGAAGAGAGGGAGGGGGTTCCCATGGGCATGGCACATCGATGAGACGGAGAGAGGGAAGAGTGGCAAACCTTTTTCCAAGGCAACAATATTCGGGGGAGATGTGTCTCGGCTTGATATCATGCCGTTTTTAGTTTCAAAAATGCCGTTTCCCTCTTGAATAACAGGTCTTGAGTTCAAGTTTCCTCGTCGGATAGACCTTTAAGGTCTCTTGGGATAGTTTCTTGCGACATTAAAATACTCTTCTTCTTCTCTTCTTGTGCCCATGTCCCCTCTCTCCTCTTATGCCCCTCACAACCGGAGGTATTTTGGGAGTATCGAAAATTTGAAGGGCATTTTGAAAATTTATGGCAAAGTATTATTGGGGGTGTGTTATCTGGTCAACACGAAGATGGGGCAGCTTGGTAGAACGGTGGTGCTGCGATTTGCAGGCAGTCGAGGGCAAGTGTCGCCCAAGGCAAGGCTGACGGGGGGGGGGGAGAGGGGGGGGGGCTGAGTGCGCAGAGAGGAGGGCATGCAAGAGCGAAAATGCTATGCAAGCTCCTCTCTCTCCCCTCTCTCTCTCTCTCTCTCTCTCTCTCTCTATTTCCTCTACGAGGAAAGCCTGAGTTATAGCAGTTGGAGCAGCACCATGTTGTTGTACTAGAAAAGAGAGGTATGCGACGTGCGTGAGCACCTGCAAATGCGAGCCGTGCCTGGCAAGACAGTGGAGGCGAATAGGTCTAGAGCGCAATTGCAATGAGGGTACGATGGAGAGTGAACACACAGACCAAAGCGAGGGAGCGAGACAGATACGAGAATGGGGGAAGGTGCAAGGGCAGCTATGTGCCGAGGGGAGGGCGGTTACGTGGGAACAACAAAAGCGCAACACTTTTGCTTTCAAAGAGGCTCGGATAGGAATCTTGTGATCTAATTAATTAATGAAAGTGAAGCCATTAATTAGTTGTGAGAGGTAAAGAAAGGAAAAGGGTGAAGGGAAAGGAAAAAGGAGGGGAGGGGGGGGGGGGGGGGGGGGGGGGCGGGGGGAGGTTGTTATTCTTTTTCCTTAAAGCTTAAGGGCACCCCAAAGGGTACCATGGGCATATGGCCTAGTGGTTAAGTTAGAGCCTTATTCTATCTACGTGATGAGGTCAAATCTTACCCATGAGGAATGGTTTTAAATTACGAGTGCATTGGAGATGCTAAAGCATTTTGGGAAGATTATGTGTAATGAAAAGTGAAAGTAGAGCCATACATATTTTCAAAAATAGCTCATTAAAGGGAATTTAGAAAGATGTCAAGCAAGCCTTGAGTGAAAAGTAAAGGAAAGTGAAGCAAATGCGAGGAGATAGCCTCTTCACAAAGATGATCGGCAACCAACCATGAGAGGAGAAGTTGGGCGGATGCCTAAGCACCACCTGTCATGAGCAGTGGTAGCGGAGTCATCCACCGCACAAGACGAGGGGGATGCACACTCAAGTAGGCGGGGGACCTGGGCATATTTTTTCTATATCAACATGGTGATGCACTACTCCTGTAGCATGGGCATTCGATTGTGTGTCTTAGACTAGATCTCTTTGAATCGTGAGGATGAACCGCTCAGGGCTCAAATCTAGGCTTGCTAATTTTGATTCGTAACTTTGAAGGCAAGGGTTGGAGGCAAGAGCAAATGGAATCTTGCACAGACTTCCAACTAATAAAGTGGAAAAATAGCCAAATAATATTATATTAATGTTCATGTTAAACTCATTAGTTAGTAGGTGATACCCATTTCCAAAAACAAAATTTAAGTAAAATCAACTTAGATTCCACCTGTTTTTCACTTACAAAATAAAGGTACTAATTAAAAGCCACTTTCGCCACTTTCAATGAGTCTATGTGTGTGCATGTATGTGTACGTGTGCGTGCGCATACATGGCCTTTGCATGAGAACTAGGCGCTATCTTCAACATATATTTTCTCGCTCTCAGAAAACGTTGGGTGCATCTCTCTCGATTGGATTGCAAAAGAGAGGCAGCCAATGGCCTCATCGTTTAGTTTGCACGGTGTGAGGGGCCCGATGTTCGTCAAAGAGGGAAAGAGAGCGTAAGATGAGATAGGGCGAAAGAGAGAGTGTGTGAGCAAGGACAAACATTGTTGCCTCTCTCTCTCTCACACACACACACACACACACACACAACTGTCGTGAGATTATACCTTGCCATGAGACAAGACAAGGTATGAAAGACAAAGAGATAATGGTAGAGGAGATAATAAATATAGAAGGGTTCGTAGCCACAGTGGTGGGGATTGAAGGACTCACAGAGACAATGCCATTGAATTCCGAATTCTTATCCCCCCCACCCCTCAAAAGAAATAGCCTCTCTCCACTCCTTCCAACTCCTCGCCCTCTCCGCCTCCTCCCTATCTCCCGGTAGCCCCTCCCCTTTACCTGTCCTTTTCGCCTCTTGCCCACCTCCCCTTGAGCAACCCCTCCCTTCCTCATAACAACTTCCCTTGAGAATCCTCTGCAACCATTAAGTCCAGTACCACTGACACGCCTCTTTCATGCATGTGACAGAGAGAGAGAGAGAGAGAGAGAGAGAGAGGTCTGCTTGAACTTGACCTTGAGACACTAGAACAAGCTCTTAATATGTGTGCATGCAAACTGGCAGTTTCGCTTCAACTTGTGCAGAGTCAAAGATCAAGTCTCATTGTCCCCATCCATGTAAATTGTCATGCCTAGGGTAAGACTGGGCAAGCCAAGGGCCAGGACGGACATGCGGTCAAGGGGTGGTATATTTTAGTAGGCTATGAGTCTACATATAGCGAGGTTGGGTGTAGAGTTGCATGGTTTAGTCCCCTCTAGTCTTAGATTGGTATCAAATCTCAGGGGAGAGGGGAGCTATGGAGGAGGGAAAAACAGACATGGAGGTGGTGGCCTTACATGGCGATGCATGTCTTCTCTCTCTCTCTCTCTCTCTCTCTCTCTCTCTCTCTCTCTCTCTCTCTCTCTCTCTCTCTCTCTCTGAAAAAGGAGAAAGGACATGGAGTCACGAAGGATTGCAGGCCGTGAGCAAGACCCCTTATGAAGAGGTTTTCATCTCAAAGCAAGGACAAAAAGAACCGTGTGAAAAGTCTCTTGTTGATCGTGGTGGAGAAGACAGAGGAGCCAACAAGCAATGCGGGCATGGCTGCTTAGAGGAGGATGGAAGGTAGCAACCTGCATCAAATCCCAGAAATCAAGGCTCGTTGGGAGCGCAGGGAAATGAGAAGCCCAGTTCTTTTTTGCTCCTGAACTCTCTACAAAGCACTGCGAGCGAAAAAACTATGTGCAGGGCTGCCACCATCACTACGGACATTTCCTTTTTTTTTGTATGTTCATATTCCAAGCAAAAGCGGTGTCCTAAATTGGGCACCCTCGCCAAACAAGGGCGATAGCCCACGACCGGCATGAGTACGCATGTCTTGAAGCTTCGGCAAGCCATGATTGGAGCATGGAAGGCATGAAGAGTGTACCCCCATGAAGACTTGCATTCAAAAATTGTGCAAGGGAGAAGCTAAAGTAAGGGGCCGTTGTGAAGAATCGCAAAAGAGGAAGCTCTACAAGGCAAAGTTGGGTAGATTCGACATGCAAAGGAGAACCGAATCTAAGCAGTCATTTCTCAAGGAGAAGAACGGCCATCATGTAACCATAAAACCTAGATAAAAGCCATGCAAGGTATATTGATCGTGGAGAATCATGGGCATGTATAGAGGTCGATCTTGTGACCTCCAATATTTGTAGATGTCCTTCTATCTGTGCCATGGAGCTTGCATGGGAACGGACATGAATTTACCACGAGGACTTTCTCGAGATAGGACAAAACGTAAGTATTGAAGTAGAGTTTTAAAATTTTGCATTTCATTAAATTTTACAGGTTAACGGGCATGGATGTCTGCCAATGGCCATAGCACACAGAGTTTAGACTACAAAGTCACAACTTATTTTGAGTTGTGTTATGCAAAGATGCTCATCATGAAAGTACAGGCAAGGCATGTAGTTGATAAGGCACATGTATTCGACATGACTGACTAGTTGTTTCAGTTTACGAAAACGGCAGGAATCTCTCTCTCTAGTTTGGAATTTTGAATTTGAACTTTGATTAGGGCATGGCTCCTAGGCAAGTTTCTCCAACGGGCTTACAAGCTTAATTGGGCTACATGCTTTGTTTGTGCAATTAATATATATGTTTCATGCTTAAAGTACCGAATTTTGCTTGACAAGGTCGACAATCGGTGGGGTTAATTTTCTATATGACACCGCCATAAGTTGCACCATGGTACATCAGTTATGTTTTAACAAAGGATCAAGGCTCCAACAAGGATAACGCATATAAGAACCTTAAAGGACTCTATGGATGGCTTTTAGCAAGTTACATTTTTGATGCAACGGTAGGCCCTATTGCTAGTTTTGGTCTTGCAACAAAGAGGAGCAAGTTGCCATAAACGTACTTGGCTATAGATTTCGTTGACCAGTATCTCTTTGATATGTTCCCTTCGTACGATCAAGAGGAGGGGAGAAGCAAGGCTTTTAGGAGCATGGCTCCATATCTATGTATATGCATTCGATGCATAATCACTCCAAAGCTAAGAGAAATCACGCTCATGTCTGTCTCATCTCCTTGATGAACTTATGTGAAGCAAGGCTTCACTTTGGGGCATTTTACCTAGCCGCTTCCAAACTTTGGAATATGCTAGTAACATATGAACTTAGGAAAACTTGGCAACATGTCTACCTGTTTTTTATTGGAGGTCGGTATGAACCAAGCCCCAAGGGCATACAAGTTATATCAGACAGCTCTAAATTTCTCAGCATACATGGCTATGAGCCAGCTTTAAGCGAAGAAGCTGCTCTCAAAGGGGCGACAAGGTTAGACAATTTCAAGTTCTACTTGTTTTTACCTTTTCTTTTGAAAAAGGATTTTTCTATTATGCAAAGCAAAATGCTTTGATAAACTTAACGGAAATCAAGGCTTCTGTTCTGTGCTAGGGTATTATCCATTGACTTAGGATCAAGGATGATGGCACATAGGTTTCGGACATTGGAAATACGGATATAAGTTCACATTTCACGTTTAGCAAGATCAAACTACGATGTATCCATGCCAATACAAATTGTGCAAGGCACGTATGGCATCGTCTCACACTATTGAGATCATCATTGAAGCCAAGGGCTTATCATTTTATGTAAGCAGGGAGTGTCAATATGGTGGGCTCATTTCACTAAATCATAGCTTCTTCTATAACATCAATTACTCTGTTCAAGAAGAATTGAGGCTGGTAGGTTGGCTTGTGATCATTGTACACACTCAGATCTAGCCACCCCATGCATTGTCTTAGGCCAAGGGAGTCCTCTCCACTTTGCAACCCTCTTACAACGGCTTACTCGAGGCTAGGACTACACACAAAACGTCACCTTAAAACTTGTAAGGAATGGACATCTGCTTTGAATACCGCCATCTCGAGCTATTTTCCATGTGAAGTAAATCACCAATTTTTATTTATTATTCTATATGGATATTCACAAGTGATAACAACAGAGAAAATATATAAACTAAAATACATAAGCATGGGTGAAACACTTATTTATTTATGAAGATATGCCCCAAACCATAATTTATGTATAGAAAACTCACCTTCTAATATTAAACACACACTTAATGGTAAATATAGAATGAAAGATAGGGGTTCCCATGGAAACCCTTGAAAGTGTATTTTGATCACCTATGATAAATAAATTTATTAGTGCTATTTACATGTTTATTTGGAGCTATGCTTATAGTTTTTTATCATTCCTTCTTTCATGATAGCTAGACCAAAAACAACTATCATTTAGCCCCCCTCCCCTTATTGATGGTTCATCATGTACTATCAGCTGGCTCGCACTAGAACGAAAGTAATGGATAATCTTGCAATGCCTCCTCCAAGCTTTCTTTTCTTCTTGATGCCTCTTTGCCTTCATGGGTTATGCACCTATTTGGGCATGATTTCAATGTGTGTGAAGTGCAACAATAGTAGCATACCTCCTTGGTTTTCTCCTTGGCTTGTTCCATCTCCAAATCTCATGGAAGGATGCGACTTAGATAAGGCTTGAGTCGATAGTCGTCGTTGACCTTCCTCGGGTGCTCCTTTCCTTTTTAGCCAAATCCATCAAATTGGTAGTAGTTGTTTGTATAAGCTTTCTTCACAATGTAGGGCCCTTCCCATCTATTTCAAACTTAGCTTCAAACCAGTTGTCCAACGTATTGTTGTAGCAAAGAAATGGTCTCTTCTCTTTAATCCCTTTGTCTTTGAAACCCTTGGCAAGCTTCTCCTTGAGCTGCAAAGCTTTCTTCTCATAGCACCTATACATCAACTCTCTTTTCCACACTAGTTCCACCATGATGAGGAGCCTATTGATCCATGCTTCATTGCCTTTCTTCTCCTGTTTACTTATAAGCTTTATAGTGGGAAAGTGAAGTTCAATTGGTTGCAAAGCTTCTTGTCCATACACTAAGTGGAATGGAGTGAACTGTGTAGCATCTTTGTAAGTTGTCTTAAATGCCCATACTGCCCCATCTAAAAAACCATCCCATAACTTTGGCTTACTCTCTCACCATCTTTCTTATGATTCCTGCAATAATCCCGTTAGCTTTCTCTACCAAACCATTTGACTATGGATAATAGGGTATGCTATGTCTATGGTGAATTTTAAGCTCAGCACACATGTCCGTTAGTAAGCCTTTCCTAAAACCTAGACCATTATTAGAGACGATTTCAAGTGGTGTACCAAATATGCAACAGATTTGGGTGTAGACAAACTGCTCACTATCTTTTCATTTACTCGTGCTACACTTTGTGCTTTTACCCACTGTTAAGTATGGAGCCTGATTTACCCTTGTAATTTTCTGTGGTAAAAACGCACATTTGTAAGGCCCCCATTATGAGGAGAAGCCATCGTGCGTGAAGGAAAATCACTCACCGGAAACCAAAATTTTCACGGACAAGAATCAGGGGCAACTTTAAAGGCCTCGGGGGCGGAGGCCCCTGAGACTTTTTTTTTCGCCGGAATATTCTTTTTCTCCAGAATATTATGGCCGGACGGCGGCCGGAAAGTGGTCGGAAAACAACCGGTCGGTTGGCCGATGGCCGGTAGACAATGGCCGATGGCCAGTGGCCGGTAGTCAATGGCCGGTGGCCGGTGGTCGGAAGTCAATGGCCGGTGGCCGGTGGTCGGAAGTCAATGGCCGGTGGCCGGTGGCCGAATTCAAAAGCGGACTTGTCTTCTCAAGGGCGGCCACACATGGGCGGATTGGAGGGTCCGATTTGGACTTATTCGCACAAGGGCGGCTACACATGGCTGTCTCTCATAAGAGAGGGCAGCCCTTTTGGCCTATAAAAGGAGGCCATTTCTACACACATTTCATAGTGTGAAGTTGATGCAACAAGGTGAGTGTGAAGCAAGGCGGGAGCTCCATTAAGGGTATAATCCCTTTGTAAACTACTTCTTGTTTTGAAGTACTAAAGCCATTGAGTGGCTGCTTTCCCGTGGACGTAGCCCACATTGGGTGAACCACGTATATCGTGTGTACTCTCTCTCTCTCTCTCTACTCTATAATCTCGTGTATATAAATCTGTCTCTCTCCATTAAGTAATCTACTCAATTATCTATTTAGCTACGTTTTATTTCCTAACAACTGGTATCAGAGCAAGGTTTGCTCGTAGCTAAATTATTTCAAGGAAAGGATTCCTTGAATTGAGTGGGAGTTATGGCGTAGGAAGGGAAGCTCAAGATTGAGAAGTTCAACGGCAAAAACTACCAACATTGGAAGATGCAGATTGAAAACTATCTCTACCAGAAGGACCTCTATTTGCCACTAGGCGGTCTTGCAAAGAAGCCCGCAACAATGGCAGATGAAGCATGGATTGTCCTTGATCGAAAGGCACTGGGAACAATCCGGTTAAGCTTGGCGTCGACGGTGGCCTTCAATGTTTCGGAGATGAAGACCACGGAGGACTTGATGAAGTCACTTGACGACTTCTACGAGAAACCATCGGCATCCAATAAGGTATTTCTTATGAAGCGCTTGTTCAATCTAAAGATGGCAGAGAATGGTTCAGTTGCAGAACACCTAAATGACTTTAACACAAACATAAGTCAACTTCGATCAGTGAAAATCAATTTCGATGACGAAGTGCGAGCTCTCCTTATACTATCATCTCTACCGGATAGTTGGGACAGCCTTGTGATGGCTGTAAGTAATTCTATCTCTGGTACAAATACTCTTAAGTTTGATGATGTTGTGGGTGTTCTCCTAAGCGAGGAAATGCGAAGGAGAAGCACAGGAGAATCATCAAGTGCTGCACTATCAGTGGAAACAAGAGGAAGGCTTAAAGAGAGGTTCAAAAACCAAAAGGGTCGTGATCGCTCAAGGCAGAGCAAGTCACGCACAAAGTCCGTTCTTGAATGTTGGAACTGCGGCAAGAAGGGCCACGTCAAGAAGGATTGCTGGTCCAAGAAGAAGAAGGAGACAGAGTCTCAAGACAACAAGCCAACATCGGAGGCCAATGTGGCAGGTAAAGTAGAGCAAGATGCTCTAATTCTCTCATTAGACAATGTGTCTAATTCCTGGATAGTAGATTCCGGGGCTTCATTCCATGCGACACCACACAAGCAACATTTCCAAGACTACACCAAAGGTAATTTTGGGTATGTATACTTGGGAGATGATGAAGCTTGTGAGATTGTCGGCAAAGGTACAGTTTCTGTCAAAACTGCTAACGGAAATGAATGGAAGCTTAAAGATGTTAGGCATGTTCCTTCTCTTCGCAAAAATTTGATCTCTACAGGACAATTGGACGATGAAGGTCACAACATTGCATTCGGAAACAAACGGTGGAAGATCTCAAAGGGATCTTTGGTGGTTGCCAAGGGTGAAAAAGTCGGTACACTTTACTTGTGTACTGTTAGCACGCAACCTTCAGCTTGTGCAGCAACTACAGAAGTTGACAGTGCGGTGTGGCACTACCGACTTGGGCATATGAGTGCCAAAGGAATGCAAATCCTTCAAACAAAGAAGCTTCTACCAGGTTTGAAAGAAGTGGACTTAGAGTTCTGTGAAGATTGTGTTTATGGTAAACAAAAGAGGGTAAAATTTCAAAAATCAGGAAATGAAAGAAAAAATAAAAAACTTGAGTTGGTTCATTCTGATGTTTGGGGTCCTGCAAGTACACCATCACTTGGTGGCTCATTGTACTATGTAACATTCATAGACGATGCGACTAGAAAAACATGGGTTTATGTCATGAAGAATAAATCCGATGTATTTTCCATATTTCAAAGGTGGAAAGCCTTTGTGGAGAATGAAACAGGTACCAAGGTTAAATGCCTCAGATCTGACAATGGAGGCGAATATTGCAGCCAAGCTTTTGAAAGCTTTTGTGCTAGCAATGGCATTCGGAGGCAAAGGACAACCCCAAGGACACCTCAACAAAATGGGATTTCGGAAAGGATGAACAGGACAATCATGGAGCGAGCACGAAGCATGCGGTTACATGCAGGCCTACCGCTTGAGCTTTGGGCGGAAGCTGTAAGTACGTCTGTGTACTTAATCAACCGGTCACCCTCAACAGCATTGGATGGGAGAGTTCCAGAAGAGGCATGGACAGGTAAACCGGTGAATTATGCATTTCTCAAAGTGTTTGGGTGTGAGGCTTTCATGCACATAGATAGAAGCCTAAGATCAAAGCTAGATGCAAAGTCCAAAAAGTGTTTCTTCATTGGCTATGGAGAAGGTGACTTTGGGTATCGCCTATGGAATCCTAAAGATGGTAAAATCTTAAGGAGTAGGGATGTAATTTTTAACGAACAAAATATGTACAAAGATTACTTGGAAAGAAAACAAACAAAAGAATTAGGTGATGAGTACATGGAGCTTGAGGACGGTGAAGACTCAAGGACTGCAAACGGTGACAATGTGCAACAACGTCAACCAAATGAGGAGACTCAACCTATTCCCCGAAGATCTACAAGAGCAAGTAGACCTCCAGAAAGGTTTGTTCCTTCCTTCAACCATCTCTTGATCTCAGATTCTGGAGAGCCGGAATCATATGAAGAGGCTATGCAACATGAATCCAAAGAAGAATGGACGAAGAGCATGCAAGTGGAGATGGACTCACTACATCGCAACCAAACATGGGAGTTGGTTGAGTTACCTAAAGGTAAGCGGGCACTTCAAAACAAATGGGTGTACAAGTTGAAGGAAGAAGAAGGTGGGAAGAAAAGGTACAAGTCTAGGCTTGTGGTAAAAGGGTTTTCTCAAAAGAAAGGTATTGACTTCAATGAAATATTTTCTCCTGTTGTAAAAATGAACTCAATTAAGCTTGTCTTGAGCCTTGTGGCTGCTCATGATTTAAATCTCGAGCAAATGGATGTAAATACGGCATTCCCTCATGGTGACTTAGAGGAGGAAATCTACATGCTTCAACCAAAGGGGTATGAAGTAAAAGATAAGGAGAGAATGGTTTGCAGATTAAAGAAGAGCTTGTATGGTTTAAAGCAAGCATCAAGACAATGGTACTTGAAGTTTGATCGATGAATGTTGGATCATGGATTCACAAGATGCAACTCGGATCACTGCGTCTACACGAAGAATTTGGGAGATGGTAAATTCATCATCCTAATGTTGTATGTTGATGACATGTTGATTGCAAGTGCTAACATGCAGGACATCAAAGACCTAAAAGAGGACCTGTCCAAATCTTTTTCAATGAAAGATTTAGGTGCTGCAAAGAGGATACTTGGTATGAAAATATCAAGGGACAGGACAAAGAAGACAATAAAGCTATCTCAAGAAGATTACATCAAGAAGGTACTAGAAAGGTTTGCAATGCAAAATGCAAAACCAGTTTCTACACCTTTGGCTGGTCATTTTAAACTAACGAAGGATATGTGTCCAAAGACACAAGAAGAGATAGCCTATATGTCTAAAGTTCCATATGCTGCAGCGGTAGGTTCTCTAATGTATGCTATGGTCTGGACAAGGCCAGACATTGCACATGCAGTGGGAGTTGTGAGTAGGTTCATGGACAACCCAGGTAAAGAGCATTGGCAAGCTGTGAAGTGGATACTTAGGTATCTAAAAGGGACAACAACAAATGCTTTGTATTTTGGAGGAACTGATATTTTTCTAGAAGGGTATGCTGATGCAGATATGGCAGGTGACAAAGATACTCGAAGGAGCACTACTGGCTATGTGTTCACGGTTGGAGGCACAACAGTAAGCTGGGCTTCAAAGCTGCAGAAAGTGGTTTCACTTTCTACCACGGAAGCAGAGTATGTAGCAATGACGGAGGCAAGCAAAGAAATTATGTGGCTTCACAAATTCTTAGAAGAGCTTGGATTCAAACAAGACAATTGTGTCTTGTACAGTGATAGCCAAAGCGCTATCCATCTTGCGAAGAACTCAACCTTTCATTCAAGGACAAAGCACATTGAGGTGAGATATCACTTCATACGCACTCTTTTGGAAGAGGGACAACTAAAGCTAGGAAAGGTGCATACAAGTGAAAATCCTGCAGACATGTTTACAAAGGTGGTCAACAAGGAGAAGTTGAGCTTTTGCTCATCTTCAATCGGCATTCAAGGATAAGAAGCCAGAATGGAAAGCAGTCACAGGGTTGGTTTGGAGATCAGTCTCCAAGTGGGAGATTGTTAAGTATGGAGCCTGATTTACCCTTGTAATTTTCTGTGGTAAAAACGCACATTTGTAAGGCCCCCATTATGAGGAGAAGCCATCGTGCGTGAAGGAAAATCACTCACCGGAAACCAAAATTTTCACGGACAAGAATCAGGGGCAACTTTAAAGGCCTCGGGGGCGGAGGCCCCTGAGACTTTTTTTTTCGCCGGAATATTCTTTTTCTCCAGAATATTATGGCCGGACGGCGGCCGGAAAGTGGTCGGAAAACAACCGGTCGGTTGGCCGATGGCCGGTAGACAATGGCCGATGGCCAGTGGCCGGTAGTCAATGGCCGGTGGCCGGTGGTCGGAAGTCAATGGCCGGTGGCCGGTGGTCGGAAGTCAATGGCCGGTGGCCGGTGGCCGAATTCAAAAGCGGACTTGTCTTCTCAAGGGCGGCCACACATGGGCGGATTGGAGGGTCCGATTTGGACTTATTCGCACAAGGGCGGCTACACATGGCTGTCTCTCATAAGAGAGGGCAGCCCTTTTGGCCTATAAAAGGAGGCCATTTCTACACACATTTCATAGTGTGAAGTTGATGCAACAAGGTGAGTGTGAAGCAAGGCGGGAGCTCCATTAAGGGTATAATCCCTTTGTAAACTACTTCTTGTTTTGAAGTACTAAAGCCATTGAGTGGCTGCTTTCCCGTGGACGTAGCCCACATTGGGTGAACCACGTATATCGTGTGTACTCTCTCTCTCTCTCTCTACTCTATAATCTTGTGTATATAAATCTGTCTCTCTCCATTAAGTAATCTACTCAATTATCTATTTAGCTACGTTTTATTTCCTAACACCCACCTTGTCATATAGTTGATAGCAACAAGGATATAGAATACACCATTTGTTGTCTTGGGCAATGGACCCATGGCATCAATTCCCCATTTTTCAAAAGGACCACATGCAATGATTGGTTTTGATGTCTATACAACAATCTTTTGTTGATATTGATTTGGCAATAGTGACAAATCCTACACCAATGTTGGACATCCACATGCATACTAGGCCAAACATACCCAACTAGCAATTTTGCTTGTTAGCTCATGCAAAAAATGACTCCCACAAGCTTCTTCATGCAACCCTCTCAAGATTTCAAGAATTTCACTAGTGCATGGCACTCTTCTACAAACAAGATCCTTAAATTTTTGATACAAAGCTCCCTCTAGCCATAGGAATGAGCTTGCCTTCTTGGTGAGCCTCCTTCTTTGTGCCGTTGTGAAATCTTTAGGAAATTCTCCCTCCAATATGTATTTAACCATAGGTGCTAAGGACTCCATGCATGCATATTGTGGCCCCTTCATTGTTGCAGTTGCCTGCAATGATGACTTGCACTTCATTTTGACATGAGATTGCTTGTTGAGCTAGTAAGTCTGCATCACAATTTTCTTTTTTAGGGATGTGATAGAGTTGCACTTCTTCAAATTTTCCCAAAAGTTAATGAATGATAGAAACTTTGGATCTAAGTCTTTCATTCTTACAAGCCCAGATACCAAGAATTTGTTTCAAAGTAACAAAGCATCACCTTTCACCATAAATCCTTGTATCTTTTTGGCTAAGCACGTCTTCAATCCACTAAGTAGAACATCGTACTCCGCTTCATTGTTTTTTATCCTTCTAGAACCACTTGTTCTTTCATCACCACTTATCCTTTTAGGATCACCAAAACAAGTCTCTCCCCCCGGTTTACATGTGGCTCTTGTAATTGAAAAATTGTTGGCTCTACCAAGGTTCTTTAAAAGTCCATTAGTGTGGGCTAGCAAAGTGGTTGTGTGAATCACCTTCAATAGCCAAAATTTCCAAAATCATCCCCCAGGATCAAAGAGAAAGTTCTTCTCTAAGGAGACACATGTGGAAAGGTATAATTTACCAAGTCTAGTTGATAAAACCTGTAACTTTTATTTTTATTGTTTACTATCACTGCAACTATGAACGTGATGTAAAAAATTGATTGCTCTTCCTCCTACTCAAGGTTGATGTATCTGATGCGATCTTCAAGAGCTTGTATGAGCATATCTCTTAACTCTAGGTCACAAAACTCATTGAACTTGGGAACCTTCATCCAGTCAAAAACTCCACAATCTTCATAATTTAAGAGAGTTTGTTTCATGCTTACCAACTACTAAAAGGTGTTGCAAAAACTTTACCACATATGTTGACACTAGACCAAGGTTCTTGTTGCTTCCAACACATAGGAAGTGGAGAGGATTTGGTAAGGACTGACACAAGATCCAAATGTAGCAATACACAAGTTTCCCATGTATGAAGAAGACCAAAAGTATCACAGTGTAAGAACTCCAGACACAAAAGAAACAAATGTGGGAAGTTTGGAAACATCCACCAATCACCAAGTTTTCATATTCTTCAAAACTTAAAGGAGGATAGTGCCCAAGATGAAAGGAATATGTGAAGAGAGGAGAGGTTGACATTGAAGAATTGAAACCCATTGTTAAGCTAATTGGAGCTTCAAAGGCTTGGATTTTCCTACTAGGAGAGAGTCACGTGAATGAAATGCAACCCACTAATATACCATTAGAGAGAATGATACCTTTTTGCTCTATGATCCTATTTCTCCCATGTCCTCCACCACTTCTAAACACCCCCCTTGACAAGGTTGAAACTCCTCACATTTTTCCACCTCAAAGTTTGATTGGTTACCCTCTAAAATTATGACATCTATGGCTTCTTCTATACTAGGTTCTTACATGCTTAGCATACATGGGCCATGACAAATTGTTTTAACAACCTAACACCATTCTTTAAGATCACCTCACATGGGTCCACTTTCCACTCTTCTACTTGGTTTTGGACTAGACAATCGATGTCCACAATCATCTCTCTATGATCAATGTAAATCTATGATCTCTCCACCTATGATTTCCTCTTCTTCTTCACTCTCTTCTTTCAAACAAGAAGCACCCTCAAAAATGTCCATCAGATAAAAGTTACGTTTAAGGTCTTGATCCTCCATAGAGTTGCATTACACAAAAGCTTCCTTTGCTCTGACTAGCAATTGGTCCTCCAATGTCATAAAATCTAATATATAACCAACCCAAATGATTCTCATATTAAACTGATCATTTAATGTGGGAGAATAGACGAGAACAAGGGTTAGAATATAGACATGTGCTTATGGATATATCTCAACACGGGGCCAAAGTTAAAGGGGACCAAATGAGAGATGATATGTCAAAAAGCATGGCTAGCTAATGGAGCTTAAAAGACCTTAGGGTTAGCTTCATTAAAGACCTCCAATAGTTAGTGTGAAAAGCCTTGGACCTTAGGTAAGCTAGGGACGTGCTTGAGGTGGGAACCCGGCCCAAGCTTGAGGTTCTTGTCATCCTTGATGGCTGAGATGCTGCTTGAGGTGCTTGGGCCAAGCCTGTGGTGGGAACCGGGCCCAAGGTTAAGGGGCTTGAGGTGTCAAAAAGTCAACAAGTATCCCTACAAGGAGGGGGTGAGCCCTACATGTTGGGAGCATGAGAGAGAACACACGCTCCTTCACTCAAGGCAAACCTAGACCAAGGAGGCAACAAGGACACATATCAACCTCCTCTTCATGTTGCCCTCATGGTGTGCCTAAAGCCTATTGGTTGGCCTCGCAAGGGATCCAATGACAATTTAGTTAAGTTAACTAATGTTTTATGCATTTATTAAGTTCTCTCTCAAAGAGGAAAGTGGGACACTTGTCCCAACAATAGCATGCTTGCTTGATATGCATCATGCATGTGATTGGTCAGGCTTGAAGGGGTCCAATCAAACTTTAGCTTGAGCTACAAGGAGGGGTCGACCAAGAGAAGCTAGGGGTGTGCTTGGGGGTATACTCTCTCACACACACACTCACAAGGATTCTCACTTGTGCAAAGTGAAAGAGCTTCATCTCCTTCTCCAAGATTGTTGAGAAGTTGAGAGACTACACCAACACTCTTGGCTATGGAATGCAAATCCAACCAAGAGTCGTGCTTCAATGCTTAAGGTTGACATCTTCTCCATCTTCATTACTATGCTATTATGTATACTAGCAAAAAGAGTGATGTTAAGTGAGGAGCTATTTATTTCTCCTATGAATGTTTCTTCTTTCTCTTCCCTAACCCCACTAGCTCTCTCCATCTTTGAAGGTGTTTGGCCTTTGGACTGAGGATGGGGATAGTTAATGCTTTTTACAAAGTCTATGTTATGATTGTGATGCATGAAGCTTTCCATCTTCATTGCTGAGATTGTATTATACCAAGTCTCTCTTTTGATGGGAGAATCTATTAATACAAAGGCCTATTGGAGGGGGGGACCGGATCCACATAAATCCAGTCCTCAATTGTTGTCAAGTTCTCTAAACTCTCTCTCTTGCAAAAGTATTGTTCATGCCAAGTTAATTAAGTACTATGATTATGTTGCTACCATCAATTAAGTTCACCCTCTATGTTCTCAAAGTAGTCTCACAAAAATACTTTCTCTAATTCTCCTAATTCCGCTATTCTCAAAGTTCATAGGCCATTTCCATTACATAAAATTGGATTTTTTGTCCTCTATTGAATCATTCTCAATGTCACTTGTAGCATCCTCCTCTAAATATTGGTTGGTTGTGGTTAAGCTAGGAAGGAATGATACAAAATCTTCACCACACACTTCAACATTTGGACCATAAGTTAGCATACGTTCATTGTGCTTGTCAAAAAATTTGTCTTCATTAGTTGTTGGGGTAGAAGAGAAGAACCATCGCAAAGGATAAGACTCTTTGATTGAAACAGCTTATTGTTGGTAAGTCTTCTTGGCATCATGTGCAGGCAACATGTGCAACTCCATTTTGGATGTGGAAGTATTTTAAAAAACTTCCTCCGGGCAATAGAGACGGCTTCTTTAGTGGTAGAGGGTCCACTACAAGCAACCTTTGGCTTTAGAAAAGGAGATCCATCTTCACATAATTTGAAAACGTTGAAGTAAATCTGCATCTTACCCATTGACAAGCAAACTCTTCCTCATATGCATAGTAGTCTTTCCCCTTTTGTTGAAATATCTTTAGTGAAGCCCATGATTGCTCCATTGTTGGCACTTTGGAGAATTCAATCTTCAAAACTCTAGATAATTTGGGCGTAGCCTTCTCCAATTTGAGAAGACATATTCCAAAACCATTGCTCTGCATTGCCTCTAAGACATAGCAATAACAATTCCCCCTTCTCAACATCATCCCTCTTGCCAAGGATATGGCATATCATTCTAAAATCTGTAATAAAATTGTCAACATCCTCATTTAAAGCCCCAAAGAAGATTGGGATATCTTCAAAGGTATGCCACATCATAGTTTACCAATGAACTGGAATTACATAAAGGTTAACAATCACTCTTTCTCATGACATGAAATTAGTTACACCAAGCTTGGGAGCGAACATCAATTTATCCAAATGAACGAGCCTAGTCCCCTTAGTGACAAGGCAATGTTTGGTTCTAGTGGGATTCTTTATGTGAAATTTTTTTTCTTTTTTGATTCTAATTCAAGCCAAATCCTAGATCGATTTTAGCTCTCTTCAAATGAAACAATACACACACACTATTTTGCATGGCTGAAATTTGTTTTAAAGATGAAAATCTACACATCAAATGAAGTGTGGTAGTCAATAAGAGGCAAAATAACAGGTTGAGGAGATGCTAAAATTTTTGCGACCTTTTGTGCACCAAACAAGAACACCATGCGCTGTTGAAAATGGATCTTTCTACTAATAGTGATGTTGATCCTAATATGAGATGCAAAGTGAAATGGGTAGAAATTTATTCTTGGCCTACCATCCATAGTACAGACATGCACACATAACCTAATGCCTAAAGTGAAATAAAGATATAAACATCCAAATTAAGGTCATATCTTATGAGAGGTAGAATGAAAGGGTTCACCGCTACGTTTATTTCCACTAATTTACGAGGACCAAGAACTCCATGAATGACACGTCGGAATTGCAATTTTGTACTCACAATGACATGGATGGTTTGTCTTGCAAGTGAAAAGGCACGCTCATACAAAAGTTTGTGATTCATGCAACCGACTCAATCATGCTAAAAACTAAGCACTTAAACCACATTAACCTTTAGCATTCACACAACACAATCTTGAACTTCAAGTAACACACTCACACGAAAGCCCTCCTCAGTGGGGGCACCAAAAAATGAGGCAGTCCGGGGCAAGCGACAAGAGAAGTGGCTTTAGACACCCCTCAAGGATCCCATGTTTCTCATAGTGTTTGAGGGCCTAATAAAAACACAACAAATAGAACCCAAACACAACAACACACCCAGATACTACACACAAAATCTGGGAAAATATAAGGGCACCACTTAGATTTTTGTATCACGAACTAGGACATGAGCCAAGGTGTGGAGAGAGAGAGAGAGAGATGAGAGAGATACCATGTCTTTATCCACCACCATGAAAAATCCTCAAGCATGCATACTCAAAGCTTCAAGAAGATTAATAAGTGATATGAGCACCTTATATTAAAACAAAACCACAACACACATAGGCTAAACAAAATTGGCACTACAATGGTTAGAATTTCAAATCCCATTTGTCATCAACAAAAAACGCACACTCAAATCTAGCCACCCCATGCATTGTCTTAGGCCAAGGGACTCCTCTCCACCTTGCAACCCTCTTACAACAACTTACCCAAGGCTAGGGCTACACACAAAACGTCACCCAAACAACCAACAAGCATAGGACACTTGAAAAACTTACAATTGCAGAGATTTTATGATATTAGCAAACACGAGATGAAAGAACCCCATCTAGATGTGGAGTCCAAAACCACCTCTTCTTTGATGAGACCCCCAAACTGAGCATACAATTGTAGAAGCAACCTCCAATTCCCCTCCTCTCTTCTCTTTGGCATACACTACGCAAAGCACTTTGCATTTGTGGATTGAGCAAGCATTGGGCAAAAGCTATGACTATTTGCACTCACGAAACTAGCATGGCATAATGCAAGGCTTCTTGCACAAAGCTTGTAGGCTCTCACACACTTCCTCTCGCACTCTGTTTCTCTACACTTCTCACTTCTTCTTCTCATGTATATCATTACAAAGAGAGGCCCTCATTTTATAGGTTTTTAGAGATTTCAAAATTTTCATGATCACTTTTGATTACACATAATAAAGCTTCCTTTAGAAGGTAATTGATTTAGGTGAAGAGATAGGTGGTAGGGTTAGAGTTTAAGTTAGTATGTTAGTAAGAGTTAGAGTCAATATGGATTTATACAATGGACAACATAATGAGAAATTTATAAATGGTGAAATTGGTGAGATGAGAAAGTAGCCAAATTTGGAAGATTCTCCTTCTTTGTTGGTTAATTATCACCGCCATTTTTGTGTGTCATGTATTGATTCCATTGGATGGAGTCTGTACTTTGCTAAATTTTTCTCCTTCGTTTGCCGCTTTGTATGGATGAAACTCGTAGGATGTTAGAGCTATGGAGCTAGGATATGAGATAGAGTAAGAAAAATTGGTGAATGGAATATGTAGATATACACATAGAAGCCATAGCCAAATCTGTGAAGCTTCTTCTTCATGCTAGTGAAAATGGTGTGTGTGTGTGTGTGTGTGTGTGTGATGAAAAGAGAGTGTAAAATGAATATGAATATGGGCTGTTTTTCCATGGATAGTTGAATTTTAGAGCCCTAGAGAGGTCTAGAAATGCATTAAACTCATGAGACATATACCCCCCCCCCCCCCCTCAATTTGAACTGAGGGTGTCCATAGCACATTCATAGATATTTTTAGCTATGACCAAAATTTGTTTGAAGCACATGAACACTTTGGACTCAGCTTTAAGGATACACCCATGCATGTCACGAGTAATCATCAATCAAGTCACGAAGTATAGGTTATTACCCAAGGATGGAGTTTGCATATACCCAAAAACATTGTTATGCACAAGTTGTCACCTACATGTAGCCCTTATTGAACCATCCTTTGGAAACTTTGAACACTGCATCTTACCCAAAATACAACCTTCACAAACATGCCTAAAAGGTGCTTCTAGAGGCGGCAAAGAAGCAATCATATCAATTTTTTGCAAATGTAGCAACTAGCAAAATTCAAATGCCCATAATGTGCATGGAAAACTTTTGCATCTAAAATAGCCTTTGAATCCAAAATTGCATTTGCAAAATTCTCCCCTCACTTGTCATACAAGTGAGCTTATATAGGCTACGACACAAAATGCTAGATGCAACAATTTCATCACCAAAGTGAAATCATGAACTGTACACCTATCATCCACAATTTTGACAACAAGACCAAGTCTTACTATTGGGGGTACCATTGTAGCATAGCTCCGATGACCAACACATAAATGTTAGTCCGAAGTGATGAGCTACCCGGATAGGGCATGGAAACACTCACATGATTAGTGAACTAATCATGGTAGCACAAACGGTGACTCTATGAGGTGAGCTTCTTGGCCTATGGAAGAACTAAGCCACAAAGATTGGCAATCTCTACATTTACTTCTCTTCATCTCAAAACAGCCCAATCACACACTAATGATTGCAATGATGCACACATCACTAATCCCATCATGCAATACACTAATCACAAGTGCACATAAATATATCTATTGAGCATCCACACTCAAATCAAACCTACATACACACACAAAGAATAGAGGGCAATCACATAAGATTAGAGCAATATTAACCACTAGTTTGTTAAGATATAGCTTATCAAAGCATCATAGACAATTATAAGAGAGTGAAAGAGAAATAAACATTGATTAGTGTTAATCAACTCACATGAGCAAGAACAAGCTCAAGGACTCCATAGCCACACACCTAATGAGCTCTCACTAGAAGTGGTCTCAACAAATGAGATTGAGAACCCTAATTCCATTTAAACACTACCTTATATACCTAGGGTTAAAATGTGCATTCTGCGGGTACCCAAGGCGTTTAGGGCTCCACAACTTACTATATCTGTAACCTACACACAATAATTGACCTATTCTTTACAGCTTGGAACTCTCATTGAGCTTGTAACACATTACAATTATTACATTGGCTTAAAATAAAGTGGCAATTTACAATACATGGTCATTATGGGAAAATGTGAAAATGTGTAACTCCAATGTTTACTGCTTCTTTGTATTTGTCCTTGATGTGCATTTGCAAAGCTTGGGCCTTTAGTAGCTCTTGTTAACTGGCATCGGCTTAGCTAACATTCTCCCCTTCCGATTTTAGTGCTCGTCCTTGGGTGTTTTTGTGTTGATCTCTTCTCTTCAATCCACAGTGGATCACTGACTTTTACTGAACTGCTCAGAAAAAGTCCTTGCTTGACTTGCTCACGCTTTAATGAGTTCATGGGTTGATATACCTTTGCTTTTCTAAGTGGATCCCTAGAGGTTTTGTTTGGGTCAGCAAATGATTGGGACTTTCTAAAACTCGACTTTCTTAAAGAGCTAATCCATGAGGGTTTCTTTGATGTAGAGGTATATGATGTCACATCTTTTGTGCTAGTAGGTGGAAGTTCCAATTTAGCTTTACCTTTATCTGCAAGGTGTGGCAGTGATTCTTATGACATTTGTTTTTTTGAATCTAACATTAGTGGTACCTATAACACTTACTTGCTACCGCTTGGAAAGGAGAGTAATAACACTCTATCTTCTTTGGTGTTGTTTAGGTCTAACCACTGATGACCAAGGATGACATCTGCAAGCATTTCTTTTGAAGGCTTTACTTGAAACTTTACTCGCTCTTCTTGCTTTTGGATGCTAAGAGTAGCAGCCATTTCTCCTTGACTTGCAACCATACCTCAGATTTCTCTCCTATCCTGCTTGCATGAAGTAATCTTGAGTATTCTCTAAATGTTTTTTGAAACCAGATTGCATTGTGTTACTTTATCAAGTAGAGCATTGCATCTAACACTTGCTCCATTGCACTATTGAGGACTGTGCGCGTCTGTTACACGTGTCAATGCAAGGGACTTGCCGATACACTGTGTGCGAGCCACAAATGGCTCCAAGCAGCTCAAAGATGGCGATGGTGTGTCACTCACCACTCTACGGGGAGAAGAAGGAGTTGCCGCTACGCCACGCTCAACCGCTTCGCCGCCACCGTGCCTTCGTCGCAATGCTCTCTCTCTCTCTCTCTCTCTCTCTCTCTCTCTCTCTCTCTCTCTCTCTCTCTCTCGCATACACACACACACAAGGAGATGAAGAAGAAGAAGACGGAGATGGAGCAAGAGCACTCTTCAATTGCACAAATGAGAGAATGAGTGAATTTTAGGTTTAGTTGACTTTTATATGAGCTCGCACCATTCACACTTGGGCACCCATGCTTAGCCAACTAATCCCTTGAATGTTCCAGTTAGAGTGCGCCTCTCATCGGCGATCACTCTTACCCTTTTCCTATTGGACCGAAAAGCCTGGTACTTGACTCTACCAAATAAATAATACAGCGTCCGTCTTAGGTGGTAGGAATGTGCGTGAGGATTAACATGCCCCCCTTCCTGATGTAGATTCCATCCTCGGAAGCTATGGAGTTGAAGCTCGTTCTTCGAGGTGAAAGAGCATTTGAGATAAATGTCCTTAGCCTTCTTCAGTCACTGCAAAATCAAACAACATTGGCACAGTAATTGCATTCTCATATACAACTAAAAAGCATATGCAGTTGTAGGCAGCCAATTTGATTGGTAACAAAATTTTAAACCATGTTTCAGCAATAAACGTTAAATTGCAATATAATCAAACGCATAAATAGTTGTAAAGATAAAAAATTAAACAAGTCTGGGGTCACTAATTTAACGATCGAAAGGCACTAAAGATCAACTATTAATACCATGGACAAACTTCTCTATTTTTTCCGGTCAATTAAGTTGTTTAATCGCGAGAGCCAAGTATTTCATGTGCAAGGCCTGACTAGAGGCTATACCTAGAAGACCTTGTAGTTAAGCTACAATAAAAGAAATTGCTCATGAAATCATCACCTGACTTATTTCCTTTTCTTTGACCCCCCAAAGTATTTTCACAGTGATTTAATATTGATGTGTGTGCTTATTTTGTATGCCTTGGGTTTTTTTCTTCTCAAAGAAAAGCACCCACACTGGGAACCTCTAGGGCTCTAGTACCATAGGCGATAATGGACAAGAAACACCGTTTTGTGTTGATGATCGTTCTTGGTTTAAAGAGTAAAGGAGAGAAATATTCCATGAAGGTCCAAATCCTAACCACAAAACACGTTCCTGTACACACGAGGAAACACAAAGAATACCTCTAGGAGGCACATCAGTGGGAAAAAAGAACTTTGCTAATCAGTAAACTCTAAAACAGAAACACTCCTATTGTACTAATCCTACCTACCCTCCATCACTCGAGTGATGAGGATCAAAGGTATTTGATGCCATAGATTTCTGTTTCAATGTACCGGATGTGAATGTGTAGGTCTGGTCAATGTTATGACTTTTATTGTGCATACTTGTTTGCTAATTGATCTTGCTCTTTACTTTTTTTCTTTTTTGTGAGTATAAGGCTATATATACATATTCCCTAAGATTGGGAGATTGACAGGTCAGGGAAAGAAGGGTAAGAGGGAAATAATTCAATAGGCTGACGTGAATGAAGACTTCCCCCCTTCCTTGGGTAGGTCATATTGTTTGAAATGTGCTCGTCGCCCTTCGAAACCAATTGTTCCAGTTGGTAATAGGTGAGGATTTTTGCCAGTAGTTTTCTATTACCTTAGGTGCCTCATCGAGTTGCAAGGGTGGTAAGGTACTCTCCCAGGATCGAACTTGAAGTGGTTCATCAGGTGAGTCTTGAACACCAGGAGGAGTGAATTCCTTTGTAGCTTTATGGAGGTCCACTATTGTACGTGGAGGCTATGGAGAAGCTTTTACCTCTATGGATGCATTACATGAGGAGCTAGAAGCTTCATGGGACTCCCCCCTTCCTGAGCTAGGTGGAACAAATTGTTCTTTCTTCGGTACCCAAACTAGCTTTGGAGCGGGTGTGTAGCATTCTGTGATTTTTTTCTTTCCACGATCGTCAATTTGTTTTGGAGCTACAGGATGGGGCTCACATGGGTCAGGTGACAGGTAAGAACACAATCTACGTTTTGGCACCCAGATTTGATCATTTCCTTGATAGTAGCCTTCGGGTTCCAATAGTCGTTGATGGAGCAAAAGATGTCGTGTGCACACTCACACACCTAGACAACTCAACACAACACAAGGAATTTACTTGAATTCCTCACCTCACTCACTACCACTCAAAAGCTCCCTAAAAACTCTACCCACAAGCTCAATTCAAACTCCAAACGCCTCGACCTACAAGCCCTTGCCTGCCCGCAGACACTACAAGGTGAGTCGAGGTGATCAACACTTGAAATCACGCTTGATGGTGACCAAAATATACAAGAAAAACCATTAAAAAACCAATAACTCCAGTCACAAAAGGCCACTCTCAAACCATTGCAAAAGCTTCACCAAACTTCACTCTGTTGGACTCTTTGGAGTAGCGCCAACCCTAATGGCACCGATACAGGGTCACATAGTCTTGCAGAAAGCCTCACCTTCTTCCCTCAATTCCTTGCATACACACATACATGGAAACCTCAGAACTTCCATAGAATCTCCCAAGTGCAAAATTGAAGAGAGAAAGCTCTCATTCACTCCTCCATACACTTGAAAACAGGACGGGAACGCAACGGGACTGCACTAGACCACCTGTAGGAACCCTGCTTCCTCCCACACACAGAGGGGTGAAAGTGTTGATATTACTCTTCCAAAGTCCTCCCTCAGCCTGGACCATCACGGCACCCGTGAGTGATGTGGCAATTTTAAGCCATTTCACACCCTTTTTGACCATTTTTTGACCTTTTTTGGCCCAGTTTTGACCCCCGACATGCATTTTTCGCAGGAAAAACCCCAAACAGACTCCAAAATTCACCAAATTTCGCACGCTTGATCCTCGATACCCAAAGCACATTTCTACATCCCCAAATTACATTTTTGACCACTTCTAGGGCGAGGCACGTATCACCGCAGATCAAGCGCTGCAAATAGACAGTTACCGCATGTGTCAAACTTCTCGAGCGGGATGAGAGTACCCACACTTGTCACTTGCATTATTTACATTCTAGAAAGCTCAAACACAATATCTAGAGCCAAAATAAGCCACCTAGAACCATATCCAAGGCCCCGATACCCTATACGGGCATGTACATGTGTCCGACTGCCGACACGCAAGCACGCATATTTACAAGGTGCACACGTTGCACCTTTTTTCGAACTTGAAACCACTTTGCAAAGCTCCCAAATGCATGTATTTACATCTTTTTGTACATATGAACATGCATATAAATGCTACTTTGTACATGCCAAAAGCGGTCTATCATCATTGCCCACCTTCTAGGTAGAGCATTTATGCTCAACCAAGAGACTATTTGCATCTGGAACCACATCCCTTGAAAAATATTTCTTCAGCCTATAACCATTTATTCTGTAGCGCAAACGTTCACCAGACAATTTTTCCAACTCATAGGTGCCATTAGGAAATACATGCTTCACTCTGTATGGACCCAACCATTTGTCCCTCAATTTCTTCTAAAAAGTAAAATCCAAGCGAGAATCATACTTCATCACCAAATCTCCTTCTTTGATCTCTTTCTCTGGCAGCCTCTTATTCATTTTCTCCATCCTGGTCTCTGCTTGTTGAAGATAATAATCACTGGCTTTCTCTCTATTCATTTGCAGCAACTCTAGAGAAAGAATTCTTTCTTGCAGCTTGTCATTATGCTCACCTTGCATTCTGCACAAAAACTTCAAGGCATCCAACTGCACTTGTATGGGCATAAGAGCTTCTTTTCCATAAACAAGTTCATATGGTGTAAACTATGTTGACACTCTATATGCAGTTCTATAAGGCCACAAACACTTTTCCAAGTCCAAGTCCCACTCTTTAGGATGCTCTCTAGCATACTTTGATAGCATCTTCAAAATTTGACCATTGCAGTTCTCAACCAACCCATTGCATTGTGGGTAGTAAGGAGAAGAATGCCTATGCTAAATTTTCAATTTCTCCATGAGAGCAGCAACAAGTTTTCCCCCAAACCCTGGTCCACGATCAGAAATGATAACCATAGGAGCTCCAAACCTGCAACACACTTGTTCATATAAAAAAGAGGCCACTCTTCCTGCTGTTACATCTTTTACTGCTCTTGCCTCCACCCATTTTGTCAAATAGTCCACAACCACAAGGATATATCTTTTGCCATTGTTGGTCCTCGGCATTGGACTTATAGCATCCACTCCCCATTTTGCAAATGCATCAAAAGACATTATAGCTTTTTGAGGCTCAACTAAAAGTTTTCGATTTGCAAACACTTGGCATTCATGGCATGACTTGCACCAAAAATAAGCATCTCTCATCATACAGGGCCAACAATAACCTGCTCTTAAAACACGAAAGACAACCTGATCCTTGCCTTGATGCCCTGTTTCTTCATGGCAATGCTCCAAAATCAAGCCTATCTCTTCTTTGTACGGCACTTTTCTCAAAATGCTATCCTTGCCATAAAGCATGAGATCCTCACCTACCAATGTGTAGTTTCTTGCTTTTGCAACTATTCTCTTACGCCGAACCTTTGACATGCCCTTTGGACATTGCCCTTTACCAAGAAATACTTCTACATCTTGCAATGATTCCCTTCCTGCATACAAGGCTTCCTTGACCTTTAAAGGAGCTACCAAGGCATCCAACTTGTCCCTAGCCAACTCATCAGCTTCCTTATTCTGCTCACGAGGAACATGCTTAAACTGTATCTTCTCAAACTCATGCAAAAGCTTTTTGATGCCATAGAACCACTTCTTCAAATTGTCTTTCTTAACATTCCACAAACCAAGCAACTGATTCATGACTAGCAATGCATCTCCTTTTGCAATGACCGACCCTCTTCAGTCCAAACTCAACACACTGCTTCAACCCAAGGAAAAGTGTGAGATACTCGGCCTCATTGTTACTTTCAGCTTCATCAAGATTGTAAGCTCTAGAAAAGATTACATCGCCTTTTGGGTTCTTAATGACTACCCCACCACTTGCCTGAAGAACTTTCTTGTATGCACCATCAAACATCATTGTATACGCATCTGTAATATCTCCTTTCTCTTCATGATCATCCTTGTCAACCCTTGGGTAAGATGGAAGCTCCCCCCCCTTATGTACCACTATGTCTGTCAAGTGAGCTTTAACAGAATGATCCACTTTAAACTCAAACTCATACTCTTGAAGCTCCAAAGTCCACTTTAAGATGCGCTTGCTAGGCTTTAAATGTTGTACTACATCCGGCAAAAGATTTGATGTGGTGAGCACATAGAACTTTTGGGGCAACAAATAGGTTTTAAACCTTCGACAAGCAAGAACCAAGGTGAATACCCACTGTTCCATTTCCATTTAGGAGAACTCGCTTACATTCTTCATCTTGCTGTCAAAATAAACTGGCTTGAAGTTCCTTCCTTGCTTTTGTAAGACAACCGACCCAAAAGCTACTGACCCCACACTAATAGATACATAGAAAATCCAATGTAAGTCAGGAGGACTCACTATTGGTAAAGCACACAATATGTTACGAGACTAGGCACCCTCCTGTTGTAGTGGTTAGCTACAATTGGGATAACTGGGCGTAATGGTTAATTATGTGCTATCTATTTTACTAATTGAGTTGATGATGATTTTGTAGAGTGGAATGCGGGGAGTTGATGAAGAGGCGACGGCAATTACTCTTGGCCATTTTCGTATTTGCACAGTATCTTAGAACATCATTTCAATAAGCCACTATGGCTCTGTAAATAATTGTAAGGGGAACTCCCCTTATGGGTCATGCAAGAACTAATGAGCTTCACTCATTTGCAAAAGTAAAGTGGTTGTAAAAGAGGGGCCTCAATTTTTGGCACCTTAAACTCAAAATAATATATTAAATACAAACTCCACAAGAGAGGTGTTGTGGAGTTTGGGGCTAGATTTTAGGCCTTTCTCTTGCAGATTCTCTTCTCTACTCTCTTAAGCTATGGTTATTTTTGTTGTGTACTCTCTAATCTAGTCTCCATCTCTTACACATCTCTTACACTCTCTTACAAGCTTGTCTATGTCAATTCTATGTTTACTCTGTGTGTGTGTGTGTGTGTGTGTCATAGTCTAGGTGAGTGTGTGTGCTTGGAAATTGGAAGAAGAGGTGGACAGTTTGATGGTGATTGCTTGAAAGCTTCTGTTGAATATTTTAAGCAGTCGATCTCCCCCTCTTCTCCCAACAGTGGTATCAGAGCATCAGGTTCGAGGATTAATCGGCACCAGATTTCAGTTTTAAGAAGGAGTTCCTCTAATCAACAAAATTTCAATTGCAATTCATCAACCTTGCAATTCAAAGATTCAAGGATTTGTGGGAATTCCAAAACTAATTGATTGAATTTGCAAAAGAAATTTTGCTTGGGCATCAATTGTCGGCCAATCGGCAACTCATTGGCAACCGGCTTCTAGTTTCCACTTCAAGACGATCAAGAACGGGTATGTTCAACATCTAAATTCAAGCATTAGCTAATCTTGAGTATATTTGAAGATACGGACGAGAAGGTGAACCTACTCGGAATTGAAAGTAATCGAGAAGCTTCAATTACGACTTTGAAAGAGAAGTTGAATTGGGTAAAGAGAATTGGCAAGGAGGCGACTCTTGAAAGATTTCCAGAGGAAGACCAAAGTAATGTGGTCATCAAGTGCTCCGGCTAATCTAAGCTTTCTCGGTAATATCCTCCATGCAAAGGAGTCATAGCTGTAATTTCGACAGCTGTGTTTCCTTCACGAAGAGCTGCATGGGAACGAGTTCTTGCATGCATGCAAGACCCACAGCCTACCATCACCAAAACCGAAACTCATACTCTCGGTAGGGGCGCCCTGGGCAGCTGAGTCGCTTTCACTTCCTGCATACAAGCTGAAAGTGACCGCAGAAGCCGCCATCACTCCCGCCTTGCTCGCGTTGCTATCGTTGTTCTTCCTTGCCATCCACCAGTTCACACACACACACCTTTACTTAAAGGTGTGGCTAAAAACCAACAAAAAAAAATTAGGCCGCCTGCAAGTTGGTCAGCCATTGCATTCCTAGCAAAGGGACAATTCACCCCTCCGGGCTTGAGGTTCTTGACCGACCGCCATTGCCCCTATATATATATATATATATATATATATATCCATTCTCTCCCTCTTCGTCACTCACCTGCTCTTCCAACCTGGTCGGGCTCCATCCACTTCCAAAGGGCAATTGTCTTGCAAGAAGTCGACGGGACGACATTGGCACTAAAACTTCCAACAATTGCCACACATCTTGGAACGAAAATAGTTGAATTTTCCAAATTGTTATTTTCTTTCGGGAGGATAAGGGAGACTGGACGCTACAAATTCAACTGGCTCGTTGATGCATCGTTGGACTGTCTACTCTTTGGCAATTTCCTAGCGCATCGCCATTTTGGATTGGACGCCACCGCTCTTTCTCAGCTAAGTACATTACATTTCTGTTATTTATTTTGTTCTATTCTACATATTGCACCTGCAAATATCATCAAATAGCCTTTTTAAGCATTACCATTTAATTATTTATTAAATAAATTAATTAATTAATTTTTTTTAAAAAGCACGCAATCATGGCACATCTTCCTCATGCACCTACGATTGTAGAGCAACTTCAAAATTTGCAGCAGTCACTCACATATGAACGCATGCAAAGGCAAGAACTTGAAGATAAATTATTGCATTCTGCACGCACCGAATCTGCACCGGCACCCAAGAAAAACAAAATTAGTAGAAAAGCCTTCACTTTCAAAGATTTTGATGGTATTAAAGATGCTAGCACGGTTCTAGCATGGGTTAGTCAATTAGATGACTACTTTCATGATGAAGACTTTCCCGAGCATGAAATGGTAAAGTGTGCATCCAATCATCTCACTAGTAGCGCTGCATTGTGGTGGAATGCCACCAAACAACATGGAAGAAGACCACGCACATGGAATGCATTTAAAAAAGTGTTTTTACCCCAATTTTTGCCCACACAGTGCAAAGCTAAGGCACGACGTCAATGGGATTTAATTCGACAAGGTAGAAGTGAAGATGTACAGGGTTACACTGACCGTTTTTGGAATTGTCTAATTCAATTGCAAGCTATTGAACATGTTAGTCGCAGGAAATTGAAACGAAAGTACATATCAGGATTTGCACTACAAATTAGTGCTGAGGTAGATATGTTCGAACCAAATTCTCTGTCAAAGGCCATTAATTTGGCTCTCAACGCAGAAAAGAAGAAAGGTGGACATTCCTCTCACACTGATCAACCCTGCTAACACTAACCGCAACAAGAGACCTCCTTTTTCTCCTAACTTTGACAGAAGCAAACACCAAAGCCGTACCTTTTTCAAAAAACGAAGATTTGACAATCCTCCTACCACTGCTCAACCTCATACGAGCAACAACCACAACAACACTCAACAACGAGGCAACCAACATCCTTTCAACCAGCGTTCCCCTCCAAATTCTAATGGTAACAAAAAGGTGAAGTGTTTTAAATGCTTTCAATATAGTCACTATGCAGACAAGTGCCCAAATGGTCATGCGAAGGGCAATGGTCAATCCAATAGCCATTCCAATGGAGTCAACAGAAATTCAAATAAAAAACCCTTCAACAACAACCGCCCCAATGAAGCTACTCTTAACCTCATCGAAGATGCTATACCTGACGACAACGAAGTGGAAGTTAACTACGGTGAGGGATATGATCCTGATTATGATAACGATGACGACCCATCCTCAGGTACTCCTATATCTCCTCACACTTTGTTTAAATGCAAGGCACTATTAAGGGTGAAAATGTCACCATTCTGCTAGATGATGGTAGTAGCCATGATTTCATTTCCACACGATTGGCACAGCAACTATCACTCTCTGAAATTTCATCACCTCATAAGGTCAAAACTGTTTTTAATAATCAACGTTTTAATTGTAAAACTGAAGTCACTGTTGAAGTTTGCATTGGTGAATTCACACAAGCACGTACATTTTTGGTAGCACCATTGCATGGTCTTGATATGATTTTGGGAATGCCATTTCGTCATGAATTTGACCAGTTGATTAATTATAAAACACGTACAATGTCTCTCACTCATAATAATAAAACTTTCTCTATCCAAGCAACACTGGCACAACAAAAATTTCCACTTCTCTCTCACACTCAAGCCAAACGAGCAATTCGAAAACAGGGGAAAACATATCTAGTATTGGTAAATCAAATTTCTGCTGAAACTGAAACTTCACGTCATTCCACACACGATGAATTTCTCTCACAATTTAAAGATTGTTTCATGCATGATCTGCCACCTGGAATTCCACCATCACGCCGCAAAGACCACAAAATTGACATCATACCGGGTAGTGAACCTCCTTGTAGAGCACCTTATCGTGTAAATCCTACCGCACACAGGGAAATACAAACTCAAATCACTAATTTACTTGACCGAGGCCTAATCCGACCTAGTAGTTCACCATACGGAGCTCCAGTACTTCTTGTCAAGAAGAAAAATGGAACCTTTCATATGTGTATCGACTACAGGGCTTTAAACAAGATCACCATTAAGAATAGGTTTCCTATTCCTGTAGTGGATGATCTACTAGACAAACTGAAAGGGGCACACATCTTTAGCAAAATTGACCTTAAATCAGGATATCACCAAGTCAAAATGTTTGAACATGATGTCATTATGAATTTCTTGTCATGCCATTTGGTTTGACAAATGCACCAGCTACATTCACACGCATGATGAATCGCATTTTCATTGACCATCAAGATTTTGTGATTGTATTTTTTGATGACATTTTGGTATTCAGTAAATCTGAAGCAAAGCATAAGCAGCATTTAACACGTGTATTTGATCTGCTTGCACAAAATCACTTGTATTTGAATCCTGAAAAGAGTTCATTTTTCCAATCTGAAATTGAATATTTGGGACATATTGTATCGGGTAAGGGAATACATGTCGATCCAAAGAAAATTGAAGCCATTCAATCCTGGCCTAGACCCAAAAACTTGCATGAGCTACGATCTTTTATTGGTCTTTGTAGCTATTACAGGAAATTTTTTCGTAATTTTGCTTACAAAGCACATTATTTGACTCTCTTATTGAAGAAAAACACGCCTTATGAATGGACTGATTTGCAAGAAAGCTCATTCAATGCACTTAAACATGCTTTGACTAATGCACTTGTATTACAATTGCCTGATTTTCAAAGACCATTCTTTGTGGTAGTCACTGATGCTAGTGGGAAAGGTATCGGTGCAGTTCTTATGCAAGATAACCATCCAATTGCTTTCGAAAGTCATAAATTCAAACCATCTGAAACAAAGTTCGGTACTTATGATAAAGAGTTGACTGCTGTGGTACATGCATTGAAAATCTGAAAACACTATGTAATGGGTACTGACTTGATCATTAAAACTGATCAACAAAGTATCAAATATTTACTTTCTCAGCCCTTAATAGATGATAGACATATTAAGTGGGCCGCTTTTATTCAAAGTTTCCAGCCCAACATTCAATACTAACCTGGTAAAGAAAACGTTGTAGCTGATGCTTTGAGTAGACGACCCTCACTTAATCATCTATCAACTATTACGGGAACTTCATTTGACTCTATGCCTGACACTTATGCACATGATGATGACTTCAAAACGACATGGTTGCACATGCTTGATAATTCTGTACACACATTTCTCGAATACACTATTCAAGAAAACTTCCTTTATTTCAAACAAAAATTGTGTGTGACTAAACCTTTTCGTACATTAATTATTGAAGAATTGCACAAACCACCTTATGTTGGACATAGAGGATTTGCTGCAACGTTTCAAAATTTATGTCGTGATTTCTATTGGCCTAATATGAGAATGGATGTTAAATAGTATGTGTCAACTTGTTTGATTTGTCAAAAAAACAAAGCAGCTACAGGTAAGAAATTGGGACTTTTACACCCTCTCCCCATTCCTGAAAGACCTTGGGAACATATTTCCATGGATTTTGTTACTGGTTTCCCACTCACAACGCACAAACATGACATGATATGGACTATTATTGATCGTTTCTCTAAACAAGCGTACTTTGTTCCATGTAAGAAAACACTGACAGCACATCAAGCTGCACTTTTGTTTCTGAAGACTGTTTTTCCACATCATGGTTTGCCTAAAGTGATTATTTCTGATCGAGACTCAAAATTTTGTAGTGCTTTTTGGACTACTGTATTTGAAAATCTTGGCACTACACTTGACTTAACTTCTGCATTTCATCCTGAATCTAATGGTCAAACCGAAGTCACCAACCGCACTATTATTGACTTGTTAAAGGCTTATGTTTCTTCTCAACCTAAGAAATGGGATGATTACCTACATATTTTGCAATTTGCATACAACAACACCACTCACACTGCCACGGGTAAATCTCCATTTGAAATTGTATATGGTCACTCACTTCCTACTCCTGCTTCACGTCTTTCTAATGTTGTGCCTGCCGCCGCTGATGATTTCACTACTGACTTTCATGATATTTATGCAAGTGTGCATTCTGCCATTAAACACTCACAAGAACTTTATACCAAGCATGCTAACAAGCACCGCAAGGCACACCAATTCAAAGAAGGTGATCATGTTTTACTTCGCATCGAAAAACGAAGGATCAAAAGTGTTGATACTAATGTCTTTGTTAAGCTTGCTCCTCGTTTTTATGGACCTTTCAAAATTTCAGCTGTCATTAATGATGTTTCTCTTCGTTTAGACCTACCTGCACATTGGCACATTCACAATGCCTTTCACATTAGTCTTTTACGCCCATTCCGAGGACCCCTACCTACACACCACATTTATGAAGACCCACCTTCACTTGTAGACCAAGAAGAGAAACTCATCCCTGACAAAATAGTTGACCATGAGACCACCACTACACGCACTGGAATGGTTTATAACCGTTACCTTTTGACTTTCAAGGGCCACCCTAGAGAGGATGCCAAATGGATGCCTAAAAAATTTTTTCGCAACTTTCCCGACCTTCTCCACACTTTCCATCACTCACGGTCCAGTTGATTTCTCTATTGAGCAACTGAGGACAGTTGCTATCCCTGGTGGGAGGGATGTTACGAGACTGGGCACCCTCCTGTTGTAGTGGTTAGCTGTAATTGGGATAGTTGGGCGTAATGATTAATTATGTGCTGTCTATTTTACTAATTGAGTTGATGATGATTTTGTAGAGTGGAATGCGGGGAGTTGATGAAGAGGCGACGGCAATTACTCTTGGCCATTTTCGTATTTGCACAGTATCTTAGAACATCATTTCAATAAGCCACTATGGCTCTGTAAATAATTGTAGTGGGAACTCCCCTTATGGGTCATGCAAGAACTAATGAGCTTCACTCATTTGCAAAAGTAAAGTGGTTGTAAAAGAGGGGCCTCAATTTTTGGCACCTTAAACTCAAAATAATATATTAAATACCAACTCCACAAGAGAGGTGCGGTGGAGTTTGGGGCTAGATTTTAGGCCTTTCTCTTGCAGATTCTCTTCTCTACTCTCTTAAGCTATGGTTATTTTTGTTGTGTACTCTCTAATCTAGTCTCCATCTCTTACACATCTCTTACACTCTCTTACAAGCTTGTCTATGTCAATTCTATGTTTACTGTGTGTGTGTGTGTGTGTGTGTGTGTGTAGGTGAGTGTGTGTGCTTGGAAATTGGAAGAAGAGGTGGACAGTTTGATGGTGATTGTTTGAAAGCTTTTGTTGAATATTTTAAGCGGTCGATCTCCCCCTCTTCTCCCAACACAATACCTCCTTGATGCCATCAAAAGCCTGTTGCATGTCTTCATTCCATTCAAACCCTTGAACTCTTTGACTCAATTTCTGGAGAGGATACACATACTGACATAGCATCCAGAAAAAATGTAACAAGTACCTGAGCTTATGCACAAATGATGCCAAATCCTTTTTGTGTTGCTAGGCGGATCCATAAGCAATAAAGCCTTAACTTTCTCTGGGTCAACTTCTATTCCATTTTGGAAAACCACATGTCCTAGCAAATGGACTCTGGCATGAGCAAACTTACACTTCTTTGGGTTGAGTTGCCCACCCTCTTGTTGAAGACTTTCAAAACTCAACCTCAACTTCTCCAAATGTGTGACCCTTGAGCTATAACACCCAATGTCATCCATGAAAACGCGAATGAACTTACCCAAGTAGGGACCAAACACTCTATTTATCCATCCTTGGAAGGTAGCATATGCATTAACCAACCCAAAAGGCATTCTTTTGTAGGCAAAATAACCCCAAGGAGTAATGAAGGTCGTCTTCAATCGATCTTCAATCGCTATCAAGATCTGAAAGTAGCCAAAAAATCCATCCATGATTGAGTAACGTTCATGACCTGCAACCTGATTGAGGATTTCATCTAGAAAGGGTAGTGGATAATGATTCCTTTTTGTGGCAGCATTCAAAGGTTTGAAATCGACACATATCCTAAATCTTCCGTTCTTCTTGGGCACAATAACAACAGTCGAGACCCATTCAGACTCCTCCACTCGAAAGATGAAATCTGCTTCCAAAAGCTTCGTCACCTCTTCATGAAGTGCCTTCTCATGAATGACCCCCAATCTCCTAAGCTTTTGAACCTTTGGCTTGCACCTTCTTTTAGATTGATTCTATGCTCGACTCCTTTAGCTCCTTGCAACTCTGTATATTCAGTGGCGAATAGCTCTGGAAATTCCTTGAACATGTCTTCATACTCCTTTTTTTCTTTTTCTGTCAAGTCCTCTCCTAGCTTGCTCCTTACATTCACTTTGGCAGGCTCTACAATTGATTTTGGACTATCCTTCTCCTCCTTGACCTTCACATCATGCATCGATGCTTCCTTTTCAACACTTATCCCAAAAAGATCATGACATAATTGCATCAAGCCTTCCTCTACACTTTCTTCTGATGATGTAGACGAAGCATCACTATCGTATGATGTGGTTTCTCTCGAATCCGTATCTTGCATCTCCACTAGGGGCTGTGTACAGCTCTCGTGTGTCTTCATGTTGTAGACAATGGTCCTTCCTTTCTCTTTGTCGTGGATGGTGATCAAGACCGTGCCCCAATCCTGCTTAGCACCAAGGGTTATAAGCCATGGCCTCCCTAAAATGATTGGATATGCATTCTCACCCGCTTGCATCACGTAGCAATCAATCAAGCACTCAATCCCCAAGACTTTTATCTTCACATCTTCAGCTATTCCAAGACACCTTTCCTTTTTGTGGTTGGCCATTCTCATACGGATCGAAGCATTCACTAACATCTCAACACCTGCTTCCTTCATGATAGCCTCGGTCATGACACACACCTGGGCACAACCATCCACATATGCTTGCACTTCCGTCTTCTTTCCCAGCATAGCTTCAACTATTGGCACTATATCCACCGGGTGACCAACCCTCAAAGATGACACCATGCTTTGACGCTTTTCCTTCTTGGAAGGAAGCCGCGTACTCACACACTTGGTCCACTGCCTCCTCAATTTTGCATTCAAAGCCACCAACTGACCAAAAGATATATTTGCTTTTTGATTTTGTATGTCGTCGACAATATCATAGTCTTCAAAACCTTGGCCAAGGAGGTAGTCCTTTGGACCAATTTTCCTTCTTCACCGCCTCTTGCTACTTTCTGGTTTGTCTTCTACCTTAGCCTTTCCTTTCCTTGCTCTTGTTTCCTTCTCTTCTTCTGTCTCTTTCTCCCTATCATGCCTAGCTCTCTTATTGGCCAAAACATCCACATCTTGATGCTCAAGGGTAATGATGTTGATAGCCCTACCTTCTCCATTTCCAGGCAATAGTTGTGGTTGTTGTTGTGGCGGCGGTGCTTCTAGTGCCCGCTCTTGATGATTTTCTTCTATTCTTCCTCGACCACGTCCATATAAGGGGTATATCCCTCCTCTCTCTCTTGGTGGTTCTGGACAATCAGGGGTGTAGTGACCCTCTTCATCACAATTGTAGCATCTACCTTGTAGCCTTCGTCCCTTGCCTCTCCCAGTTGGCCGCTCCTCTCTTTGGTTCCTATTCATTATGTTAATTCTTAATTCTTGCAAGTGACCAGCAAGATCATGCAAAACCCGGGCCGTAAACAGGATCTGGACCTTGAACCACTCACTCCACTCTATCATCCGTTGTCACAAGGACCATTGGTTGCACCACAACTGGCTCAGTATGTGTCAGGTCTTGCTCCCACCTCCTCTTGATCTTCCTTCTCTTGGCCTCGGCAATTTCCACAGCTCTTTCAAATGTAGCAAGCTCCTCTTGATCGACCTTCTCCCTTACACTTGGATGGAGACAATCCATAAACTGACGCACTTTAAAGAAATCCCTTGGAGGTACTTGGGATGCAGCCTCTAATTGAACCCAAAGCCCTTTGAAGTGTTGCAAAAACTCTTTAAAGTTAGCATGAACATCTTGCTGCAAACCTCTTAATTTTGTTGTCGCTTCTGTTGCGGTTAGTTTCTTTCCAAACCTGTCAAAAATTGCCAGCTTCACCTGCTCCCATGTTTGTTTTTTTTCTTCCTCTAAACCTTCAAACCACTCCCGAGCTTCTCCTTTGAGCACAAGAGGAAATACATGAAGCTTGGCTTCGTCATTCACAATGTGCATACCAAGCGTATGCCACTCGAAGTCCGCAATCCAATCCTTCACATCCTCCTTCCCTGTAAACATTGGACGACTATACGCCATCCCTTTGAAGTTGCTTCTCCCTTGCGTGAGTAATTCCACAAGATTTGAAGTCTTGCACCTCAACCAAACCACCACTTTTCTTCAATGAAGCTCGAACTTCACAGAAAAACCGCTTCACCTGGGTGCACAACCGGCAAATTTCCTCTCCCCTGCAGGATCGCCAAAGGATGATGGCGCAAAAGATGTCGTGCGCACACTCACACACCCAGACAACTCAACACAACACAAGGAATCTACTTGAATTACTCACCTCACTCACTAGCACTCAAAAGCTCCCTAAAAACTCTACCCACAAGCTCAATTCAAACTCCAAACGCCTCGACCTACAAGCCCTTGCCTGCCCGCAGACACTACAAGGTGAGTCGAGGTGATCAACACTTGAAATCACGCTTGATGGTGACCAAAATATACAAGAAAAACCATAAAAAAACCAATAACTCCAGCCAAAAAATTCCTCTCTCAAACCATTGCAAAAGCTTCACCAAACTCCACTCTGTTGGACTCTTTGGAGTAGCGCCAACCCTAATGGCACCGATACAGCGTCACATAGTCTTGCAGAAAGTCACACCTTCTTCCCTCAATTCCTTGCACACACACATCCATGGAAACCTCAGAACTTCCATAGACTCTCCTAAGTGCAATATTGAAGAGAGAAAGCTCTCATTCACTCCTCCATACACTCGAAAACAGGACGGGAACGCAACGGGACTGCACTAGACCACCTGTAGGAACCTTGCTTCCTCCCACACACAGAGGGGTGAAAGTGTTGATATTACTCTTCCAAAGTCCTCCCTCAGCCTGGACCATCACGGCACCGTGAGTGATGTGGCAATTTTAAGCCATTTCACACCCTTTTTGACCTTTTTTGGTCCAGTTTTGGCCAGTTTTGACCCCCGGCGGGCATTTTTCGCAAGAAAACCCCAAACGGACTCCAAAATTCACCAAATTTTGCACGCTTGATCCTCGATACTCAAAGCACATTTCCACATTCCCACATTCCATTTTTGACCACTTCTAGGGCGATGCACGTATCACCGCAGATCCGGCGCCGCAAATAGACAGTTACCGCATGTGTCAAACTTCTCAAGCGGGATGAGAGTACCCACACTCGTCACTTGCATTATTTACATTCTAGAAAGCTCAAACACATTATCTAGAGCCAAAATAAGCCACCTAGAACCATATCCAAGGCCCCGATACCCTATACGGACATGTACATGTGTCCGACTTTGTCGACACGCAAGCACGCATATATACAATGTGCACACATTGTACCTTTTTTCGAACTTGAAACCACTTTGCAAAGCTCCCAAATGCATGTATTTACATTTTTTGTACATATGACCATGCATATAAACGCTACTTTGTACACGCCAAAAGCGGTCTATTATCGTTTAGGAATCCACCGCCATGTTTCCTTACTTTTTTGGGGCGAGTGGGACATTTTTTACAAGGCTTCTGTTTTTTAGCACTAGCTATGGTCGCTAAAGAAGCTTTAGGGACCCACTTGTATGTTTTCTTCGTTACATCAGGATGAGACTTGTCAGAAGCTATATGCATTGCTTGTAGCATATTTAAAGGTACGGGCATTATATCCCCCTCTGGTGTTACCCAGGTCGTCCCCTTGTTTCCCCAAGTGCCTATAGTTGCTTCTAGGTGGACCCAATCCACATTGTCCGACTCAGTCATCCTAGGTAGTACATCCATATAAGGAGAATCTTCCCCAACATCAGTGTCCACTTTACATGTGTAACAATACTACAATGGGGCTGAGTGAACTGTGGTGTCGGATCTATAATCAATTATAAACCTGTTTCCTAGAGGATGTGCTCGACAGTTATCAGATCCACTCGAATGACAGAATCTTGGAATTACAAGTAGACATGGTTTTTAGACCAGTCATGCACCATTTTTGCTTCCCTCATGAAAGGACGTCCTAAGATCATCTCCAATGCCATAGTGTGTTTCGAGAAATCCATAACAATGAAGGTAATTCTTATTTTATGTCCAAAGACCTTGATCTTGAGATCTTCTAGCATCCCAAGAGGTTTAACAATAGGCCCATTGGCCATCTTTACTACTATGGTTGTGGTCGCAAGGTGAGGTATTCCCATAGTTTCCCAGCAATTTTTAGCCACAATACTAACCCCAGTGCCACCAACAAGGATTTACTTCACAGTTAATCCCTTAGTAGTGATTGATATGGTCGCATTGGATTCATCACCCTCAAAGCATTGTCCCAACTTGTTAACATGTATTTCTATAACAAGGTTCTCATCTAGGTTGGGTTGTGAATCTAAGTGTTCCTCCTCTATTGGCATCTCCCCAGCTCCATCCATCTGTGCAAATTGTGGTAGCCCAAACTTCAGTTCTCCATTGAGGAAGGCTCGAAGAGCTGAGACTAGCTTAGGGTCTTTATATAGTTTGGACATGATGGTGTTTCTAACATCTGAAGACATGAAATCCATCAATTTGGCAATGTTTAACAGCACCTTTTGGGCTTGGGCCCCTTGACATGGGGAAGATGGGATCTCCATTTCTTTGATAGGATCAGGTAGTCCATCTGTAAACATTCTTTCCATCAAGAAGTGAGTATGCCCACTTTCCCATGACTTTAAGTCACTTTCTTCTTGGATGACACTAGGTATGGCTAAGGGTCTATGGACTTGGTGAGGTTATTGTTGCGTAGGGAACACGGTGTCTGTAATCTAGATCTTCGTAGGTGCTGGTTCTAGATCCCTTTGGGTATCTTCTACCAAACTCCTTAATTGCTTGACTCGCTCAATCTCCTCTGTAGGGTTTGGATAAGTTTCTATCTTCTTCTTGGATCCTAGGCATTGTGGCTCATGAAGATCTTCCTTGTTGGTTTCTATCTTAGTGGTCATTATTGGGGTTAAGCCCTATGTGACTTGACCGGTCGCCCAGGTCATGGGCGCCCGCCCACTGTTACCCTATACTTATAGCGAGTATATTGTATAGGGGGAGCTGCCACTTCATAGTCTCCCCACCCACATCGTGTATGTGTCTCCTTCTCTCTCTCTCACTCTCCGTCTATGGTTCTCCCCGATCCCCTTCAATTGGTATCAGAGCGTAGGTGCGGAGGGAGCGCGTGTGTGCACAATCACGACGACAGCGGAGAGCCAGTTTCATTCCCGAAATCACGTCTGTGCGCGCGCACTTTCAAGAGTGCAAACAGGGTTTCGACTTCGGCATTGGCAAATTCAGCTTTTCGAGAGCGTTTCCAGGAGGTGTCCTGACGTTTTACCCCCCTTTCAAAGCCATTCGAGCCATCAGAAACCTCATTCGAGCTACGGTTGAGGAGCTGCATTTTTCAACCCTCTTTTGGCAATTTATGCTACGTTTTTGGGTCGAAACGGAGGTTTTTGGCATAGCTTTCACACCCGGACTCAGATACATGTGATCCAGGAGTCTACCTTGGGGTTTTGGCACGCTCCGGACACGCTTGTCATATCAAAATTTTAAAATTCTGAACGCTGAATTTTTTGCTGCAGCAGTAGTTGTTTATTGTGTGTCGAGGATTCCACACATGGTTTGCTCTCAGATGTGAGAGTGATATTTGCTGTAAGTTTCCTCACAGGTGGGAGGATACGATGTATGCCTCATGTGGTTTGATGCTCAGGGAGACTAATGTGATTGCATTTTGAGCTCGGCAATGTATGCCTCGAGCATGTTTTTTGGCAGTCACAGGTAGAGCAGATATTTGTGTACTAGATTTGCAGGTGTTTGCAATGATGTATGCAAAGTGTGGAGATTGGTGCATGCATTTGGAGTGCGGTTTGATGTGCTTTGGTTGCTCATGGTTTTGAGCATGTAGTCAGTTTGGTTACTGGTTTTGTGGCCATTTTACTGACGAAACTCTGGCGAAATTTTCCCAGGAGTTTTATGCGCATCATTTATGCGATCTAGGTAGAGATTGCTGGTTGCACTCAGCATTTGCGTGCGGTGTTCTCTGCAGGTGGGAGATTTGTGCGTGTGTATGCATCGATACCGCACAGTGTGGGCTTGGTGATTAGCTCACAGATGTATGCTCTATGACGGCATGTGTGCAGGTGATCTTCAGACCGAACAAGTCATAACTTCTTGGAGAAGTTTTGGGCTGATTCTTTATGCGCTACAGTTGGTAGTGTGGGGCTGAATTACGGACTGTTTTTGGCCATGCAAGAGGGCTGAGAATTTTGTAATTTTGGGCTGAATTTCAGGGCTGATTCGGTGAAGATTATGCACAAGGTTATGGTCGTCATGAATGCGTCTTGTAAGTAGTGCATTTGATTGCAGTGTGATACTAGAGCAGGCAAGGCTTGTATTGACATTGTGGGAGCTCTATTTTGGAGTGTGTCTCACAGGTTTTACATTGTGTTTCTGGCCATATTGGTAGACAGTTTCCAGGTGTTGTCGGTGAGGTGGTTTTGCTATCTAGCTTACTACTTGTGCTCATGGCAGAGACAGGTGATCGATCAGATTGTGACCTCTCACAGATGCTTGATGCATTGAAACAACGAGGGTTGCATCGACCATTGAGTGGTGATGTAGGTAGACCTTCAAACATGTCTGACGATCAGTGGCAAGAGCTAGAGGAGATGGCACTATCTACACTCTCTTTGCACCTTGCGGAATCTGTATATGCTCTTGTTATGTATGAGACTACTTCGAGAGCACTTTGGCGCAGATTACATGATATGTATGATAGATGTGAGTCATCACGGACTCGTGTGAGACATGTACATTCACGAGCACGCTGACAGGTGACATGTTGGTATTGTGGTCATTCTAGACACGTTAGATGGCGTTGTTTTCGTCGTATGCGACATCGTAGGAGACATGGCAGTCTCAGAGATGTATGTAGTGATGCCATGGACTCAGTTGCTTTGACAGTTGAGGCAGATGTAGTGTCGGAGTATACTAGTGACGGGGATGTCACTTTTACCTCGAGCTATGCACGAGATGCTATACATGTGGATAGTGCACTCCCTTCGCAGTGGTTGTTAGACGCAGATGCTATGTTTCGTGTCATGCCGCATCGTGAATGGTTTTGTAGCTATTCTAGCAGGATGCTTGGCAGTGTACGTTTGACCGATGGATCGGTGCATTCGATAGCAGGTGCAGGAGATGTGAGACTGTCATTACCGAGTGGTGCATCTTACTTGTTACGACATGTGCGCTATGTACCAGATTTGACAGTGAGTTTGATCTCGATTGGTCAGCTTAGAGATTGTGGATGTCAGATTTCGCTACGAGAGCGAGATTTTGTGATGCATTTGGGTTCGCTAGTGATTGCGAGAGGTGCCAGGAGTGGTACAAGTTACCCATTGCATATGGATCATGGGAGAGACAGTGTTGTCTCTGTGATCATGCAACCAGGTAGAGAGCGAGAGAGCAGGCAAGTCTCTTTTGCTCATGGGTTGCAGGGTACTTTGCATGGAGTGCAGAGTAGTGAGCTCGTTGTGCACACAGTTGGGGCACGACTTGAGCAGTCACACAGAGAGGTGACAGAGTCAGACATGCATGCTTTGCTAGTGACTGAGCAAAGCAGAGAGTCAGTTGTGCGAGATACTTCTATGCAGGATAGATAGGTAGAGCAGTCTTGCTCTAGTGAGTCACGACAGGAGGACGTTGTGCAAGAGTCTATGCATACGGAGTCAGAGCATGAGAGCTCTAGTGAGTCACAGCAGATTGAGTGGTCATGTTTGCAGTGGATGATTGCAGAGGAGACTGAGATGTCAGCGATTATGCAATCATTCCTTTCTATGCTCGATAGTGAGCATGGGGATATAGTTGTGCAGGATATGTCTTCCAGCAGACACCTAGAGCAGCTGGTGTGCTATGAGGTTGCACGACAGGTTGATGCGTCTTTTGCAGACAGTCAAAAGATGCATGTGGCTGACACGCCTCGTCAGTCAGAGATGCCTATTGCCAGGGATATATATGTTGATGCATGCTCCGTAGAGCTAGCAGGGCCCGCTAGCATTGCATCGGCATTCAGTGGTCTCATGTATGAGATGCTGATCTTGAGACCAGATATCGCAGCTGCAGTGGGAGCATTTGCAGTAGGGTTGATTAGTTGTTCGATGACTGATCTCGGCATAGAGCATAGGGGAGGTTTGCAGGTATTGGACCGATACTTGCAGGAGTGCATGAGCTCTTGTAGACTATTTGCAGAGCTTGGAGCTAGCTCTGTGTGGCTTCCGCAGCGGGATATTTGTCTATCAGTAGAGCCGGATGCACTAGCTCATTGAGAGTCAGTGGGCATAGGTTGAGAGAATATCTCACCTTCTATTAGTTGTACACTAGTAGATCTTGCTTAAAGGCACATTGGCCTTTAAGTGGGAGGTTTTTGGGGTTAAGGCCTATGTGCCTTGATCGGTCACCCAGGTCATGGGCGCCCGCCCACTGTTACCCTATACTTATAGTGAGTATACTGTATAGGGGGAGCTGCCACTTCACAGTCTCCCCACCCACATCGTGTGTGTGTCTCCTTCTCTCTCTCTCTCACTCTCCGTCTGTGGTGCTCCCCGATCCCCTTCAGTCGTTTTGGTCTCCATGGTTTCACCTGAGTCAGAATCCTCTTCAGCATCGTTCATATATACGAGGTCGTCATCAGTCCCTATGTTGGTCTTTGAACTGGGGTCTGACTTCGCTGCTTTTTGCGATCTCTTCCTTCGTGTTTTCTTCTTTTTTGTGAGATTGGGCAATTGATGCCGTGTCTCTTTCCTCAAGAATATAATTTTGTTTTTGGAGCATCGATCGTGTGAGTACGTTTATTGGTACCACAAGTATACTTTGTGATGGCTCCTCGGTAACCTCAATCAAGCTTAATGGCATGATCTTCGGTGCATTTGGATTATTTGGACATTGGGCAATCAAATGATCTATGACACATCGATTACAAATGAGTATCGGCATTGTAGACGTGCTCGCTTGATTGGTTTGCATTCTCAAAGTTTTCTCTAATTAACTATACCATTCTTGTGAATTTGTGAGCCAAATTGTGACCACACACTAGTCTCAAGATCGTGTTTATGAGTCCAAGATAATCTAATTTTAACACCCACCATAGCATCTCCATGCAGAGTGTGGTCCATGGTTTCACATGGTATCAAATCCAAGGCTATCCTTTGATTCGTTTGCATGCCCATAGTTTGTGCCATAGCATTGTTGGAGTAAGTTCTTCATATGTGTATTAACTTAAGAGTAGCTAGTTTGCATGTCTTCCAATTAATTGACAAGTCTATTTAGAGATTTGTGTGAGTGTACCCTTGTTGTTATAAGTTTGGACATGATGGTGGTTCTAACTTCTGAAGACATGAAATCCATCAATTTGGTAATGTTTAACGACACCTTTTGGACTTCAGTCCCTTGACGTGGAGAAGATGGGATCTCCATTTCTTCGATAGGATCAAGTAGTCCCTCTGTAAACATTCTTTCCATCAAGAAGTGAGTATGCCCACTTTCCCATGACTTTAAGTCACTTTCTTCTTGGATGACACTAGGTATGGCTAAGGGTATATGGTCTTGGTGAGGTTGTTGTTGCGTAGGGAACACGGTGTCTGTAATCTGGATCTGCCTAGGTGATGGTTCTAGATCCCTTTGGGTATCTTCTACCAAACTCCTTAATTGCTTGACTCGCTCAATCTCCTCTGTAGGGTTTGGATAAGTTCCTATCTTCTTCTTGGATCCTTGCCATTGTGGCTCATGAAGATCTTCCTTGTTGGTTTCTATCTTAGTGGTCCTTTTGGTCTCCATGGTTTCTCCTGAATCAGAATCCTCTTCAGCGTCATTCATATATACGGGGTTGTCACCAATCCCTATGTTGGTCTTTGAACTAGGGTCTGACTTCGCTGCTTTTTGCGATCTCTTCCTTCGTGTTTTCTTCTTTTTCTGAGATTGGGCAATTGATGCCGTGTCTCTTTCCTCAAGAATATAATTTTTTTTTGGAGCATCAATCGTGTGAGTACGTTTATTGGTACCACAGGTGCACTTTGTGATGGCTCCTCGGTAACTTCAATCAAGTTTAATGGCGTGATCTTTGGTGCATTTGGATTATTTGGACATTGGGCAATCAAATGATCTATGCCACATCGATTACACATGAGTATCGGCATCGTAGACGTGCTCGCTTGATTGGTTTGCATTAGTGTGGCGTTCTTTTGTAGCCTAATAGGACACTCGGCTACACGATGTGGACCTCCACACTCATAGCATTGAACAAGTGGTCTCTTAGCAATGTAATTAATATTTTGGGCTCTTGCAGCAAGAGCACCTACTTGATATACAGGTTTGACTTGTCCCCAATAGTCTTCCATGTAGTATTCTGGACTTTCTTCAAGCACATCCATCCCATAGGCAATATTAGGATCTATATCTTCCTCACAGCCTTCCAAACAAGCAATAGATGACTCACAACCCACTTGATTCACAGAAGTGATTCTCGGATGTGGTGGTTGCGCTCCTAGCACTGGAGGCGGTAAGGGTGTTGTTTGAAAAACATTTTGGGCCCTAGGGACCATGTGTTGTGCTGTTTGTTCAAGAGGTGGGGCCAGCATCAATGCAGGCACTCGAGGTGTGCTTGTCCATGCTAAGGTTGGTCTATTGGCCATCGCGCGCTTAAATACTATGCAATCCTTAGCTTGATGACCATACCTCCCACAGGCATTGCAGTTCCCATTGAATTTTACTCTAAAAGTAGGGCATTCACTGGTACTATGCGGTCCATAGCATATTGAGCACCATTGTTGCTCCCTTCTTGGATACATATGATTGTTTTGCGGAGCAAGATTGTCTCTAAGACTCTCTTGAATAGCCTTGGTGAGATCTGCTAAAGTCATCTCAGATATCTTTGGCTCCTTAGCAATAAGCTTTAGGGTCATTGGCTGATGTCCCGATGATTGCGAGCTAATAGATTTAGGCTCAACAGACACTCTTTCTCCTTGAATCATTAAATTATCCTCCAATTGGATCGCATTGGTGGTCACTGCTTCCCAAGTGGTGATACCTCTAATGACTAGGCCATTGTAGATATCCTCATGTCGTAATCCCCTAATGAATCTATCAAGCAATTGATTATTATTGAAGCGCTCATTTGGATTACAACGAGAATTCAAATGCTTCAAGCAACTAATAAAGTCTCTCACCGACTCTCCTTCCTCTCGTTGGGCTTTTTGGAGCTGAAGGATACACCCCAAAGCACTCCCTCTTGTATGTATTCTTTCAAGAATAGTCTCCTAAGAGTAGGGTAAATCGTTTTTTCTTCCGCCCTTAGGGTTCTATACCAATCCTCTGCCTTTCCACTTAAGGTTAGGCTTAAAGCATTACTCTTATGCAGGTCATTGTGTTCTCCTAGGAATCGCATATTTGTTCAAACACTTCGATATGCTTTCTCACATCCCCGTCTCCACTAAATTTTTGTGTGATCTTGGATATTTGTACTGCCTTACTTCTAGGTTTTCTATCAGGCTTGTTACGCATATTCTCAGCGATAGATCGACTGATAGCTTGAGCAAATGTTGACAAGTCATCTAAGTGAGCAGGCACCATGGGTGAAGGCGCTCCAGAGACTACATGTGGAGTAGGTATTGGCATTGGGCTTAGCGCATAGGAAGCCCTTGGGTTCCACGTTTGGTACGGTGTTGTGCGATGTGGCGGTCCAAAGTTCATATGTGCGGCCCTAGGCATAGTAGACGTCGGATGTGACATGCTAATTCTAGCCAGTATTGTCCCATGGAAATAAGAGCTTGTGTGTTGTGGTTGTGGAGCATAGGTAGTTGAAACAATGGGAGGGGTAGGAACTACATGAGTACGAGGATCCATGGGTGTATACGATTGGTACACACTTGTAGGTACTGTTGCAGGCATTGAGCTACCATGTAGCGGTGCTTTACTAACAAATGAGGTCCATGGCGTGTTTCTCAGCATGGCCATCATTGGGGTAGACATGGTGTCATCAAGGGAAAGATGAGCTAGACTTGTAAAGGTAAAGCTACCACTTGTGGACTCAGATTGCACTGAGACCCCTGGCGAAACAACATATGGAGGATCCATCGGCTTACCAAGGGAGTCTCCATTTGTGATAAGGTCGGTTGTTTAGCCTTCCTTGTATCCAAGAATCTCATGAGACCCGTTGAAGGCATGTGTATTTCCTTGTTCTGTCTCTCTAGCTCAATAACCCTATGGATGACCTCACAAACTGTTTGTTGTTGATCCTCCACACTAGTAGCACCCATTGTGGATTGTAGGACATCTAACCAACCCACGTGATAGGTGTGACCTGTGTATAGGTCAGTTGGAGTTTTCGTTTGTAGTTCGTACTCCCAGTTATCATTTAGGAACGCTCCATCTAAGCTTGAGGTGCTAGGGGTGTCCTTTGAACTAGATGCAATGTGGCTCTCTATGGGACCCTTAGTGGTCGCTAATTCCAGAGCACTCGATTGCTCTCCTAGCAAAGATATTGACATAGGGGCTTTCATTTTTAATTCTCTTCGTTGCTCTGCCTTGCGTAAGCTCTCAATTTCCTTTTCCCTAGCCGCAATATATATCGCTCAACCTCTTGCACTTCGGCAAGGCTTCTACCATCAGGTAATATAGCCTCATAGGGGAATAGTTCTAAAGAGTCAGGGGGTGCAATGAATGGAGTATTCACGTGCACATTCTCTAAGGGCATAGAGTCTACGTTGGTCATGAATGGAGAATTTACTTCTCCACCCCCTCATTAAAATCATTAGCTCCATGTTCGGAGCGAGTGGCTCTACTAAAGGTTTCCTTCAAGCGGCTAAGCACTCTCGGCCCGGACCGTGGGCCCATGGCATGCATGTCTTGGCTTGAGCTATCGGGATTAGGCATTGGGAAACCCTCCATGACGTCGTAGTCAGAGGAAGAGTCACTAGCCGCTATGTTTGGGTCTTGGTTTGTACTACCTTGGGTCCCCGCCGAGGGCCCGGAACCTAAGGTAAGTGGATAATGAGAACTCGCGTAAGTCGAAATTCTCTCTAGTTGCTCCGTCTCTAGCACATGACCAGAGTGTAGATGCATGTGCCTTTGGCACCCTACAAGCGTCGGCGAATAACCTCGAAGGTTAACCGCTTACTTTTTTAGGCGTTCCTTTTCACTCGTTTTTTAATGTTTTTTAATGATTGGTTTTTTTATTAAAGTGTGTGATAGCTCAAAACAAGCGTATCACTCAGAGGGTTGTGGTGTGCTTTACAGTAGAATGTTTGATTACTTGAAGCTCCATTGGTCCTCAAAAAGGTCGATTTTTAGCTACGTGTGAGGCTAAAATACGTAATTTTAAAGGGCAACTGAAGCCTGAGCTTCGGCTTGGTTCTGGGCTTGGGTCTGGGGGATATTCCCGATCTCGGTCCTACCTTTAGGTTTTTTTAAATTTTTTGGATAAGATCATCGCGGCCGCGTTGTGCGCGTGAGCACACATACACCTAACCTACCTACTTACAACTAATACAGCTATTGTTACATACTAACACACTACTACAGTAACTCATTAGCTCTAGCAGATCTACTTACTACTTACTGTATTTTACACAGAACTAGTATTATGGATCTACTACCTTAATCCTAACACCTTATCACAGAAAAACACAGTACCTTTCAATTCCTTATTAACAAAACAATACACAACAGCAAAACAAACTCCTTTTCAACACACACACCTTCCTTCTCTACCTTTTCTACAATTGAAATTGCACCACAAATAAGTACAGAGTGCCATTCAAGCTTGGTGTATGGCATTTCCCCGGCAACGGCGCCAAAAATGTGCATGTTTGTTGCACTTGTCAATGCAAGGGACTTGCAAATACACTCTGTACGAGCCACAAATGGCTCCAAGCACACAACTAGCATAAACTAGTAAGCTCAAAGATGGCGATGGTGTGTCACTCACCGCTCTACGCTTGCTGTCATGGAGGATTCCTTGCCGCGAAGAAGAAGAAGCCGTCGCTGCGCCGCGCTCAACCGCTTCGCCGCCGCCGTGCTGTCCTCACAATGCTCTCTCTCTCTCTCTCTCTCTCTCTCTCTCTCTCTCTCTCTCTCTCTCTCTCTCTCTCTCTCTCTCTCTCGCACACACACACACACACACACACGCATACACACACACAAGGAGATGAAGAAGAAGAAGATGGAGATGGAGCAAGAGCACTCTTCAATTGCACAAATGAGAGAATGAGTGAATTTTAGGTTTAGTTGACTTTTATATGGGCTCGCCCCATTCACACTTGGGTGCCCATGCTTAGCCAACTAATCCCTTGAATGTTCCAGTTAGAGTGTGCCTCTCATCGGCGATCGTTCTTACGCTTTCCCTATTGGGCCGACAAGCTCGGTACCTGACTCTACCAAATAAATAATACGGCATCCGTCTTAGGTGATAGAAATGTGTGTGAGGGTTAACAAGAACTATAGATATCCTCATTGGTGGTTCTCTTGAAGATTTTTGTCCTGCTTTTGCCATAGTCTCATCCTTATCTAGCTGGGTCTTTATGGAAGATGATATGAGACTTTGTTTTCCATTACGACTTGCATATGCTGACTCAGTTGGCAATGACCGACATACCTTTGGACCTCCTGTTGCTTCCTGGTTGTCTGCAATCTTGATCTCCTTTACTACTTTCTTGATGGAATTTCCTGCTCAATAGTTGTTGTGGTTGCTACTTGCTGTGTTTGAACAACACTTGCTTTTTCTCGATCTACTTCAAGCTCGTCTGGGTTTATGTTGAGTGGAGATGAATAATTTTCAATAAGCTCTGCTTTGGCATTGGTCTCCATTTGAGTTGTACTTGAGGACTTTGTGCTATCTTTCGTCGGCGATCATTCATGTTTCTCATTCTTGTTTGTCTTTGAAGGCTGCATCTTGCTTGAACTCTGTATTTCTAGAAATTTCTGGGCTAGTGAAATTCTCAATATAATGCCATCTGGTACACCTTTTACTATTATCACATGAGATTGAGCTTTGAGATTTTGTGAACCTATTTGAATGGTCGTGGAAAAGATTCCCCAACATTCTGCTCATTTTTTTCTAGACATGCTAATGAATTCTGGTGCATCTTCTAGTTGCGGTTGGCCACATTTTTGCCAAGTGCAAAAAGACATGAGGTTCTTGTCTAGCTTTGCTTAACTTGACAATGTTTCCTCATGTTGACCAATGATTTCTTTTTTTACTAACTGCTTTTACTATGGTGGTGCCCTTGGGTTGAGCTTTTTCTGCATCTTCCTTGCTTTGATCACCTACTTTAGTTGACGTTGGCACGTTTGACTGTGTTACTGCACCTTTTGCGTGCAGCTGTTGTGCATTATGTGCCTGCATTTGAGCAACTTTTGATTTTAGAAGATCCACTATACTGTCTGGCAAAATTAGATTTTGGTGTTGACCTTTGTGTAGCTTTCTGAGCTCTAGCTTCCGTCAACTTTGAGCTATATGTCAACTGTTTTGGCAGCTTGATATTTTGCATCATCTTGGAAAAATCTTTGACTTCAAGTTTACCATTAGTAGGGGCTTGTACAAGGTCATGGACATGTTGTTATTCATTGCCAGCCGCATCTCGATATGCATATGTGAGCTTGGTCACATGAAATTGCTTGAATATTATCAAATTTGTCAGCTTTTGAGTTTGACGTATAAGTCTTCTGAAACTTTTTTCCTCAACGATCTTCATAGAAGCATTTGTTAGTAGATTGATGGGATATGGGTCAATTGATAGCTCCCAACAACCATATGATCCTTTAATGGTTTCTCCTTTCAAGAGGGCTGGCTAGAAGTTCTAGGGCTTCTAACTGACATTGTGGTTCTTGGTACAAGAGCTGAGCTTGATGGATTTGTAGCTCGCCCTTCCTAGGGTGATCACTAATTCCCTCTCCATGAGCTAGGCTTAACACTAGGTTGGTAATGGGACACTTTTATGTCCTGGGACACTTTTATGTCCTGTTAAGTGACCATTTTCCTTGAATTATGTCAAGAGTTTCAAAATGGATTTTGAGGTGCTATCTATCTAGAAAGTTGTCTCATGAGCTGAAAAAAAACTCGACATTTTTTTGGAATATCAATTCCATCTTTAACATTGTCCTTGCACAACATTTCACAACCTAAACTGTGTGAAAAAACGGGTCCTGTTTTTGGCTTTTTTCAACTTTTTGCAACTATACCACTCTAGAATTCATGTTTGTGAGGTCTATAATGCTAGAGAACTATCTTTAGTAGTCCTCAACATGTCCTGATGCTTCTAGGGAGAAATAAATACTAAAGTTGTAAGCTATGACCAAATTACAAAAATTGTCAAATCCTGTTTTTAGCCAATTTTAGCTCTTCTATGATTTTTTTGGTGGATTTCATGATATCCAAATGCATTTTTTATTTTCTATGTCTCATACTGTAACATAAAGCTAATATTCCTTGAGTTTTGGGGCACCTAATACCCTATTTTGCATAGTACACAACGATGGTTGATTATTTCAATTAGAGAAGAAAACGAAACATTCTAGTATATCAAGTATAGCTTTTTCAATATTGTTAGTTTCTTGTGACAACTACATGCATTTTGTAGGTAGTAACCATATCTAGTCATAAGGATCAAATTTGGCTAGATATTGAATAGTTTCTATGGGATTCTACAACTCATAATGTTGAACCCAGTTTTTTCATGTTTGTTGTATTTAACACTTCATCTTTGTCCCCAAGATTCCCCTTGGTAAGAAATGTATTATTCTTTTGACATGCTCCATGGCTCCTTATGAATATAAAGGACAATATGGAACTAAAAAAACATGCATATATTATTTGTATTGAGCGTGGCTATAGAAACTTTGATGATAGGTTTGCAGAATGGTAAAAATTCAACTTTTTTGTACCTATTTATTTTGGCAAAACAAAAAATAGTGAGTGAGAAGCAATCATATGTTCTGATCACCAACCCATTGAAGTTAACTAGGGAATTTATCTCAAGTCCTACAAAAATCCCTAATCTTATTTCTATGCAACAAATCGTAAGAAATGACTGTTTTGATGAAAATGCACTGGTCCATCAACTTTGGAGGCTTGGTGTGACCAAAAGATGAGAAATTTTACAAGTTTCTTATTTTTTCCATGTGTAGTAGGCCTTGAACTATAACCTCATGAAAGGATTTTACAAAATGAGTGGATCTACTATGGTTTTGGAGGTTTTTTTCAAAACCTTGAAAGGACACTTTTATGTCCTGTTAGGTTACCAACCTAGTGTTAAGACTATTTGGCTCTCATTTTTTGTGGTTGTGAAGGTATATTGTGTGTTTCCTTATTAGTGCTTGTCATCTGCAATCCTTCTGCATAGTTTCCTATGTACCTTCATGAAATGTGACAAATGTTTCCCCAGGTCAAGTTGTAAATTGCATTATCTCCACCTTGATATTTTCTATCCCGTGGGTCTCCTATGACATGAGATTCCGTGGATTCATGTTACCATATACATGTGGTAGTGATGTGTGTGAACACACTTAGGATCGATGGGGCATTTTTTCCCTCACTAGGAGGTTTTTTCCCCCGTGCATTGTATATATGCCCATCACTCTAGGGCTAACTTATCTTTCCATTGCACACTAAGTAATACACTCTCTTTGAGATTTCCAGGTGCATGTGCATCTTCATGCAGCTTTTGAACTTGTATGCTTTTACCGGTGTCTCTAATGGTAATGCAAGAGCATTTGATTACATAAAAAATGACGAGTTAGATGCACTTACATCAAAATTTGCATTTCCAATTTTCTTCATGCTTTGCTTTGCGATTGCTATGTTCCTTTTTTCTAGGTTTTTGACAATCCTCTGGAAAATGTCCACCTTTTCTTCCACAGTGTGAGCTGTACACTATTAAAGATGGCACTTTGATATGCTCGTCTGTCTCAAGCTCTTGTTGAGAAGTTTCTATTTCTGTGCTTACCGAGTTGTCGGCATCCTCTTTCACTTCACTTAGAATCAAGCTATAGATTGCTCCATCTTTATCTTTGTACTACCTTACTTGCTTTTATTGGCTTGTCTTTTGGATTTTCCATTTGTGGCACTCGATTGTAGACCCATGTACAAAGATCCTAATTGCATCCTCACCAATTGTATGATTTGTTGGCTTGTGCACATGTCTGGATAACTACTTGGGTCAATTTATTTCACTTCTATATTTGCACCTCATCTTTGAGCTTGCAATACCTAGCTCCACTGAAATCTATGAACATTTGCGAGTTCTCCGGATCTGAGTTTCACTCTGATTAATAGGATCTTGGCTCCTGTGTTGCTTTTGCTACTCATAAGATACCTACTATGGCCTTCTAAATTTGCATATACAACCTTATCTCCACTATAGCCATAGAGCTGTAAGAATTGTTGTGTTGCACTTGTGTCTGTGCTGCTACTGCTATTGCTTATGGCTAGCTCTAGTATACTTGAATTCCCTACTAAACTCGAGACCATGTTGTTCTTCATCTATAAAGTTATTCTCTAGCAGATACCGGTGTTGCTCCATGGGATTTTCTTGCTTTGGGTTGACAAGATTGCTTGTGCCAAAGAAATTCTTTCAGTTGAACGCTCTAGATTCACAAGAGTTGGGTAGCTCTAGCTCGAATGCATCAAAGTTGAGTGCAATCCTTTGAACAAATGAAATTAAGGCTCTAAATAGCTTAATCTACAATCACAGGTTTAGGCCCAATTTGCAATGCAATGATTGCACTCGCATATTTTTAACCGGCAAGATCACTTCTAGCTATTCTGTGTGCTTGTGACTGAACTGCAATGCAACTTTCTCGAATGTGGCTAGAACAAAGGTGCTCTTGGTTGAAATGGTTCAAACCCAATCATAAGGTTCTCCCAATTTTTTACATCAAAGTTTTTTAGGCTCTGGCAAGTTTTACGACTCAATTTTGCGAGTTTTTCCCAAAAGCGACTCAAAATTCCATGCTCGATTGGCAATTTTGGCTCATGAACACTATCATAACGGTCAAATTTTACTGAAGATAGATCTTTGAATTGGATTTTTTATGGGTTTCTTATGGCTTGTTGGGTTCTACAAATGGTATTTTTGTCCGCTCCGTAGACTTGATCCGCTTTTCTTGACGAAAATTTTGACTTTTTTAAAAATCCAAGCTTAGGTGATGGATCGTCTTGGTTTCTTTTCTCTTTGTACTCTGCTTGCTGACTTTTTGCTCGCTTTGCTCTTTGTGTGATTTCCTCTACAAATTTTTTGCTCTTTTTTTTGCACCTCAGTTTTTCCTTTTTAAATTTTTGATTTTTTGTGAATTTTTTATTTTTTGGAGTCTTTTGACTTTTTATGAATTTTTTGTGATTTATTGTGAATTTTTATAGATTTTGAGAGTTTTTGTGATTTTTTGTGGATTTTTTAGAGTTTTTACAATTTTTATGAAATTTTTTCTTAATTTTTTGGGCTTTTATTTTCTATTTTTTGATGTTTTTCATTTTTTGTATATTTGAGGAATTTTCTAATTTTTATTTGATTTTCTCTCTTTTTTGAATTTTTTGTGAATTCCCCTTTTTTTAAAAAAATTTATAGATTTTATTTGTTTTTTTAATCTCTTTTTTGTGTTTTTTATTTGATTTTTAATTTATAAAATCAATACTAATTAAAAAATAAACACCTAAAAAACTAGATTAAGCTAAAATAAAATCAATTTATGGCTAACCTGGCATGCGGCAACATGGAGCCGCGGTAGCGTAGAAAAAGGCGAGGAAGAGGGAGGTGATTTCGGCGAACATGGAAAAATGAAGGAGAGCAGGAGAGAGATAGTATGAGTGTGTGTGGTTCTGCCCAGCACGCAGAGAGAGAGAGAGAGAGAGAGAGAGAGAGAGAGAGAGAGAGAGAGAGAGAGAGAGAGAGAGAGAGAGCTACAGCGTGCAAAGAAAGAGAGAGAACTCAAGGGTTGGGTCCTACCGGCCAAAGAGTGAGAGTGCGAGTGTGTGTGTGTGTGGGTTAACTTTCTAGTGTTGATCAAGGCTTTTTATTGGTGTATGTGTGTCGTGGACCACACATAATAAGCGGACCTTTTGCTTCAGAGAGAGAGAGAATAGAGACAAAGGGATTTTAAGCGCTCTTTTTTCCAAAGGGAATAGGGGGGGGGGGGGGGGGGGGGGGAGAGAGAGAGAGAGAGAGAGAGAGAGAGAGAGAGAGAGAGAGAGAGAGAGAGAGAGAATGGGAGTAGAGTGAGGGGATAATGAGCACGCTTAGTGGGGAGTGGGGAAGAGTTTTTTTTTTAAAAAAAAACCTTAGACAAAGCCCGAGGAGGTTCTCACCAAAAATGAGCCGTTGAGTGTCCGAATTTTTACCAGAGTCAAATACTTACCCCAAATTCATCGAATCACACACTAAAGCTCATGAGCAATTTCTGGCTCGTGTTGGGGCCAAATTTCCAATTCTAATTTTTAGAATCACCAAAAATGCCAAAATTACCACCAAAAAAATGAAATCCAAAAAATCAATGGAAAATTTCATATACCTCAAAAATTCATCGCTAATCACATTCAAACACTTTCAACACGTACGAGCAAGCCAAAAATAGTAGTTTTTATATAAAAAAATGCCAGTTATAACAGAATCGACATACCAACCCCCGAAAATAGTGAAACACACAAAACTCGACCAATGAGGGCACCTAAGCGCTCGAAATCATTCCGTAACTAAGCATCCAAAACAGCTTGTCAAGATCATAATCTATCAAATTTTAATAGAATTAATTGAAAATTAATGTAATAAATTTCAAAAAATATCCTTTTTTTTTGAAAATTTTCCACACATATTTGAATGGTGCAGCCAAATCAAATCTCAACTAGCACATTGATTCAATTGCCAATTAATTTTGCTAATGAAAATTAAAAAAATAGGCAATTAAATTGGCAAAATTAGGTAAAAATAGAGCGATTAGAGTGTGTAAATCCCCATTTTGAGCTCAACAATGCAGCATTAAACCATTAAACACAATTTTTACCAATTTCTAGGTGTGCACACACAAGCTTTGATCTTGTCAAATTTATAAATTGAACACACAAATGTGTAATTGGCAATGACCATATCACAAATCAACCATCACATTTTCCAAATGCTTAACCACACATTGATTTTTAGGGCATGCACAAGGGAAAATTAGTACACACGCACCTAAAATTGAATTTACACACACTCAATTAAAGTGCGCACACACACACACACACACACACACACACACACACACACACTTAATTTAAGTTTACACACACTCAATTAGAGTGCACATACACTTAATTTTAGTGCACACAATTGTAATTGACCATTCAAGCATGCAATTAAGCAGATCAACAATGCAAATTACCATGTGAAGCCATCAATTTATGCACATTCAATTCTAGGAAAAATTTGGCATTATGAAGACATGCTTACGTACTCATCTAGTGTCAATGTTGCTAGTGGTTTACCTCATGAAGCAACTTATGGTGTCATCCATACAACGGCGGGTGGATGACATTCAAGACATGGTGGAGAGGCAATAGGCATGACAATGGGGCCTGGGTAGCCACAACAGAGGTGGGTAACACCAAGCTTGAGAGCAACAAACTCACGCTACATATGAGACTTCATCTTTAGAATTTGGGTCATCATATTGAAAGATCCACGCGCACCCCCCCCCCCCCCCCCCTCTCAACTGTTGAGCATTGATGAAGAGCAAGTCTATGAGTTTATTTGTGTTACGGTGAGTCACTCAATGCTCGAACAAAACCTACATTTAGGAACTTTAGCTTAATTTTGACTTGAGAAAACCTACAAATTTTATAGAAATCTAGTGTCAAAACCTTTAAATATACTCAACTTACTTCTAAAATTTTCCCCCAAGTCCATAGAAAAAGGTTTATTTTGAGCACTCAATGAGTAAATTCCATGTTGGCTAGGGCCCATAGTCTAGAGTCATTGATATGAACTTTCATGTGAAGGTGACACATACTCCTTTCATTTACTCTTCCCCTACACCTCAAAAGATCTATACTAGAAGCCATGTTTGCAGAACACATGTACCAAAGATAGGCTATGAGGGCTCTTGCAATACAAATTGATAGGATTGTGAAGCATCATCAACATGCTTATGCAGCCATATAGCCATGCAAGTTGGCAAATAATTAGATTAGCAAAGATTTACTCACAACTTTGCTAAATGGATATAGTTTTCTTTACAAGTATTCACACCTCTTTTGTCATTTTGAATTGTATTGAAATGTGTACCAATAACAAAGTGACAATACTGCAGTGCCAAACCAAATTACCAGAGAGAAATTCATGTTCGTTATTTTGTTCTTGAATACCATGACTATGTAGTGCGAAATGGACTATGGGGAGGGCACCACTTCCGTCCCTTATAAATTTTATAGAGACACTATACCAACTCTCCACCATAGTTTTGTATGGCATTCACATAAGTTGTGCACTATCTAATTCTTTTATATTTTAAAAGAAAAATCTTAGTATGATGGATTTAACCAATGCTTTATTTTTTCTTCGTAGCTCCTCAAGGAGAGGGGGAGAAAATGAAAAAAAAAGCTCACTACAAATGCTCGCTCTGTATCAATCCCAGAAGCTTATGGAGCGAGCTATGAAACATAAGCAAAAAGCGGGAAAAAGCTCTCTCCATATCAGCCCCGCCTCAGAACACTCTAGTTGTTCTGGCATCTTCTTTGCGAGATTCTTTGTAGTTTTAGCTACCAGCTCTTGCCATTCATCCACTACCTTCCCTTTGCCTTTCGCCTTCCATACAGCTCTCTGCTGCTCCCATTTCTTGGTTTCAACATTTTGCTTGTCCTCACTTTCATCTGGGATTTCTTCAATGATAACACCTCTCCTTTTGGTCAGGACCCCTGACTGACACTAGTTCTGGTGCCTTCTGTTGAGGCACCTCTAGTTTGGAAACATCTAGGCATTGGGCTGCAAAGTGACCGTACTTTCCGCACGTGTAACAATTGAAGCTTTGATTTGCAAAGTCCCCTCTGCCCCTACCTTGACCACTTGCGTGGCCAGTACCCCCTTGGTTTCTGCCCCTGCCATTACCAATACCTGTACTGGTCTCATTGTCCTTAGAGCCACTAGCTGTATCTGCTTTTACTGCCTCAAGATTTGTCAGAGCAATCATTGACAAGTCTTTTCCCCTTTTGAAATGACTAATCCTAATGCCATAGTTATTCCATACATGGCCATAAGCCTTGCAATATGTGCACTGTGGGCATTCATCAAACCTATGGTCTCTTTGATCTGCACTTTGAACACCATATCTCCATTTTCTTAATTGAAGGTCTTGTCTTAGCTATTTTAGCAATTTGCTTTGACATTTCCTCTAGCTTTTTGGTCCATGATCCCTTCTTCTTTCCCTTGCCTTTCATGTGACTTGCTATCAGATGAACTCGAATTGATGCTTGTTTTTTACTCTTTAGTCAATGACTCATAGTCATTGGACTGTCTCTTCTTGTGGCCTCTCTCCTTCTTGGCATTCTGCTCCAATTCCAGTGCCCTTTGCACCATATCATTAAACTTATTTGTAGGTATTGGAACCTCCTACTCCCTTAACTTTTTGCTTCTGAAACCATTCAGGAACCAATCTCGCATGCAGGTTTTTTTTTTATGGAGTCTCTTGCACTTGTCTGGTCAATTCCTTGATCTTTTCCACGTAGCTCCTGACCGACAACTTGCCATGTTTGATCTTATCTAGCTTGAATAATATGTGCCCATCTCCCATATTGTATGAATATTCCAATTGAAAAGCCTTAATGAGCTTATTATAGGAACTGAGCTTGCAAGCTAAGTTATGGTAATACCATTTCTTAGATGCCTCTTTCAGTGTTTGGAAAAAATATTCTCCCCATTCATCTTCGTCGATATCCTTAAGCTCAGCATACTGCTCAAAGGCTTGGATGTGGACATCTGGTCGTCCTTCTTGCCTCCTTTAAAGACTGGAAAAAATCTTCAGGTTAGTGGAATGTTCGTGGTTACTGGTTCTGGTTCTGTGAGTTGGTTTCTTATCTTTGGATCTTGGTTTACTATAATGGTATGTATCAGCTTCCCAATCATTATCACTTTCTATCTCTGTTATTGTGTCTTCTTCCATCTCCTTTGTTGGTTTGTGTCCTCATCGATGACTTCTCTTGCTACCCTCACTTTCCTCAGCATGTTTTTGGTTGCCTTGAGATCCATGAGACCGGGTTCGTCTTTCTGCTTGCTCTACCTATCTTTGCCTGGAATGAGTTGAATGTTGAGAATCCCTTGATTCATTAATTGTTCCTGGTCATGTAGGAACGTCTATCTCATTACTAGGTTCTCTCTCAATATCATAGCCTCGCTCTGACTCTTCGTGAATTGGGTTGGCGCGGTCCATGAATTTGGTCACTGGTTTTCTACCTCGTGCAACTCTTTTGGGCGGCATGACTGATGTCTGATGGTTCTAACACCAATTGGGAGGTAGTTTGCATGTCAAGAGCGACTTAGCTCAAGCCACCATGGTTGCCAAATTGGATGAGCTGAACACTTATGACAACTATTCCAGGTTGGTAATTAGAGTTAGTTCAAATCAGTTTGGACTTCAGATCAGACAAGACTGAAATGGAAAGTAGGATTGGAACTAAAATACATATTGAAATGCAAATGAGATGGAACACTAAAACTGGAACTAGAATGTATTCAGAGTAAACCAGTAAAACAAAGTGAGTCAAGTCTGCTCATAGCTTAATTAGGATTACAAGATACAAGAGCATACATAGCTCAAACACTAGCTTCCAAAAGAGGGAAGAGATCAATAGTCAACAATAGCCCATAAAACTTAGTAATGGGCCTTATTCATAGTTTTTTTATTGGACCTCTGACTGATGGACATTGTTCTAGTTATCATAGTAACTACCTTTGGGAATTACCAGACCAAATGCCTCTGACTAGCAACTGTTCTCGTCGTCTATAGACTTGTTCTACAAAAAAATACATTGTCAAAAATTATGCACAAAAGGACAAAATTCCCTAAATAGTACTACTTGTAGTGGAAATGGAAGCCGAAATGAGTCCGAATCGAAATTATGAGCACACCTATCTCCACAAAATTGGATTTGGAAATTGCAACGCTGCTGGATTCACTTGCTTTTGCCCTAGTGCATGTGTGCACAGGAGCTCTCCCGATCTCGTCGATTCTCTCTCTCCTTTGCTCGATTCTCACATGCTGGGCTTGATTCTGTTGAGCTTCCATGCTCTCAAGATTCCTTTCTTGCTTTGGGCTTCCTGCACAAGTGGGTAGCTAGGGATGCCCGACGGGCTCCTATGCTCTGATATCACTTGTGGGAACCGTGGAGGTGAGTGCAAGAGAGGGAAGGAGAGAAGGCGGAAGGAGAGAAGGGAGAAGGAGAAGGAGCAGCACACAGTCTTGGGTGGAGCTATGAGAGGTGATGCTTCTCACTCCTTATTCTTTCCATATAACCAAATAATGATAATGGGCGAGCAACTCGGGCAAAAGCGGCCACGGGCCACTGGCCTGAAACCTAACACAAGAGAGATAGCTTAGAGAGGGAAGAGGAACAAGGTCAAAAAGTTAGAAAAACAAAAATTTACCATAACATTATTGAAGAAAAAGTCATGCCTAACAAAGCAATCAAAAAACCAACAAGAAGAAAATGTGAATCAATTAAATAAGTTGAAATAAATTGGCCTACAAGAGTCGGAGGAACGAAGAGATGTCACCATATATGTGGTAGCGATGTGTGTGAATAGATTTAGAACTGTCAATGCACTTTTTTCCTTACTGGGAGGTTTTGTCTCCGTGCATTGTATATATGCCCATCACTCTAATGATACCTTATCTTTCTATTTGCTCTCTAAGCACTATACTCTCGGTTGTGTGCCTTGAGCTTCTTCGTCTTCTCCAAGTTGTGTGTGCATCCCTGCAACCGTAATTCCAACAATTGGTATCAGAGCAGGTTACATCCTCTTGACCATAGTTGTCAGCATCCCCCTGCTCACTCTCTCCAATTTGGATAAACTTTGGTGAGCGTCAGCAAGTCGACAAACACTGAGGTGAATTGGGCCTAGAGAGTCGACAATGAGCAAAGAAGATTCGAGCAGGTGAAATCAATTGGAGTCTCAATTGGAGTCGATCTGCAGAGGATCAGGTTGCTAGGACATAGACCTTATGAGATTGAAGACTTGAGAGCAAGAAATTGAAGTCAAGCAGGTCGACTATGGGAGTAGCAAAGGCATCAAGCAAGCAATCGAAATCCTTGAAGGCTTGAATCAGCGCTTTCGACATCTCAGCGGATCGAGCACTGAAAGCAATAGAGGACGAGCAAAAACAGGGGCTTGTTCCTGTAAGGACAAGGGTCCTACGGGCAAGGCCACCGCCACGATCGGACAGTATGTACTCTAGGGGGAGGCTATAAGATAGCACGGTTAGGTGGAGACCAGCACACGCATTACCACCACCCTTTCACTGGTATTCGAGCTATTATTGGGAAAGGGCAAAAGTGGACAGCATGTGCACATCTCCTTCCTAGACAATCTGCAGGCACCTCTGCAGCGCAACAAAAGAAGAGAGGCACGGAGTTCTGTGTGCAGCACGAGGAGATGCCAACAGACAACGACCACACCCGCCCCACCGACGCCCTCCACAACACATGACTATGCGATCAAGGCAAACTCAGCCGACAAGTCTATGGCTCCGAGGCACCGAGGCTCCGTTGGCTATGCGTGTAGGAAGGCCCTCTAAACCCTTGCATGAAGGAGGGTTGAATCCACCCCATGAGGGTAAGAGGACAACACTCTACCATCCAAGATATTGAGTCTTGTTGTGTATAACAAGAAAAGATACCATACTTGTGTTGACAAGAAAGCTAGAAGGAAAAGGAAAGCTTAAAACTTCAAGGAAGTAGTTTCACCCTTCCTTTTCACTTCTTGGAGGAAGGCAAGTTTTCCTCCAAAATTCCTTTTTTCTGCAAGGAGAAAGCTTTACACGTGAAGAAAAGCCTTTACAAAAACGACGGATTTTTGTGAAGAATCAACGAAGGTGTTCTTACGACGAAAGACACGTGAAGCGCTATAATTTTTGCAATGCAAGGTTCGCATGCAACACAAATCGTCGAGCATAAAAAACACAAAGACTTCAAGCTTGACAAGGTATAAGTTGACGTTTTTTTCGCTCTTTACATTAGTCTGTGTTTACCATGGCCAGTGACGATATCCCACCTACGCACACTTTTGATTTTGAGCACATACATCAAAATCAGGGCACCACGGGTGCTGCCGGACACTAATATGCATAACGATGATGATCTAGGAGATCATGGCCTTGTAGATATGGCTATCTTCAAGACTTTGGATAATCGCCAAAGCATACTTGAACGCAACCTCTCTGCACTCAATGCAAATGTTACAAATCTTATTGAGCTACTTGTGAAATTTATGAATTCACAGATGGCTCAAGGAGCCACAAGTGGCACAGTTCAAGGAAACTAAGGTTGCACGACTCAAGGAGTTCAAGAGGCAAGTGCTTCAGAAGATGCAGAAGGTAGCAATGCATTACTTAAGAATCTCAATATTCATGAGTTTCAGGGGAAGAGCGTGATCGCAACAAGGATGTAGTCAATACGTTCTTACACAATGGAGTGATATCATAGGTTGAGACACACCCTGGATATAAAGATGGCTATGGAAACAAGTCTATCTCTTAAATGCAAGGCCTATAAGTGGTGGATGACATTTCCAATAGATGCTCGTCCCCCGTCTTGGGCTGCGTTTCAAGCTTCTTTCTCCAAAGAGTTTTTGGACTCCAATGAAGAAGATAAGAATCGTTTAGCATGGGATGCATGCCGTATGTCTGGCCTCTCTCTCACACAGTACCTTTCAAAGTATCAAGAAATCATATTAAAACTAGAAGGTCTAGATGAATTCCAAAAGATACTCGGTTTTAATAAGGGTCTTGACAAAGAATATCGTCTTCATGTCAAGACCCAACATCCCAAAACCTTGGAAGAAGCCATTGGTCATGCCCAACGATATGATGATGACCAAGAGAGGAAAGGAAATGTTTTCTACTCTAAGAATACTTTTGCTAAGAGCAATGAGGCTAAGAGCCAATGGCGAGGTAGATCTTCCACACGTTCCAAGAGGAAAAAGAGACAATATACCTCTCCACGCCCATAAGAGGCTAAGAAGCCTAAGCAATCACAAGATACTCCACGTGGGTCTCTAAATACTACTGATTTTGAGCGTGCAAAGAAACCCAATTTGTGTTTCAGATGTCTTTTGGACCAACATAACAAGAAGGATTGTCCTCTTTTGCCAAGGCAAAGAAAAGGCCATGCACACGGTGGAAGAAAAGCACAAGTGTTGTGTGCCTGCTTCAATGTGGCAACCCACCTTTGCCCCCCATGAGTTGATTCACATGCATGACACTATTAACGGACAATGTGTTTGTATTTTAGTGGATGACGGTGCAACTCATAACTTCCTGAACTATAAGCTAGTCAAGAAATTGAAGCTTACACAAACTCCCTGCTCTAACAAATATGTGGTAGAGCAGATGTTTGGGAGTGATAAAGAAGTATGGTACACGGTAGTTCAAGGGATTGAGCTTATTGTTCAAGATCATGCGATGACCCTTGACTTTCAAGCTATGAACATGGACCGTGCTGATGTAGTTTTAGGACGGGAGTGGCTGTATGGTTTAGGAAACACATTGCACACTAGTTATGAACACAACTCCTTATCCTTTATGAAAAATGGTAAACATGTGCTTTTGCTTGGTGAGAAAAATATACCATCTGCACCTCTTATATATACAGTCGAGCTTTCTATTTTACAAAAAGCAGATTTAATAGATGAAGTCTTTTTGGATTAGTGCTTGTCTCCAAGTTTTGTGAATTCTCAAGAGCAAAGTGTTGTGAATTCTAATTATGGTATGCTAAGTGCAAAGAACTTTAATGATAAGAAAAGTGTTAACAATTCTCAAGAGCAAAGTGCTCTCAAATTTAATTCTATTGAGCAACGTGCAGCTGTTGTAAAACAAACATTACAGGATTTACAAGATTCTCCATGCTAGCATAACTCTAGTTTACTTTCTCCTTTTTCACGGCAAAAGCTGACTCACTTACTCACAGAGTATAGTGATGTATTCTCAAGTGATTTACTGTTGGGTTTACCCCCTACACGTGATGTGCAACATGGCATAGATGTCTTGCCAGACACTAAACCGATGAGTAAACCACCTTATGGTATGACTGCTAAAGAAGCCAAGGAGGTTGAGAGTCAGTTGACTGACTACCTTGCCCGTGGTTTCATTAGACCTAGCACTTCGCCTTGGGCATCACCAATTCTATTGGTAAAAAAGAAAGATGTTACTATGCACATGTGCATAGATTATCGCGGATTAAATGCTATAACCATCAAGAAAAAGTATTCTCTACCTCGAGTGGATTAATTGTTTGATCAACTCCATGGGGCAAGATACTATACAAAGATAGATCTTCGTTCAGGATACCACCAGGTGCGTATCCTTTTGCAAGATATCTCTAAAACTGCCTTTAGAACATGGTTCGGGCATTTTGAATTTTTTGGTTATGCCTTTTGGTTTAACCAATGCTCTAGCTACATTTATGACACTCATGGATAGTGTCTTACATCCCTATTTTGGAAAATTTGTTGTGGTTTTCCTTGATGACATTCTCATTTACAGTAAGACTAAAGATGAGCACATAGAACACTTACGATTAGTGTTTGAACAACTACAAACTCACACACTGTATGCTAAGCAAAGCAAGTCCAATTTCTTTAAAACAAAGATACATTACCTCGGTCATGTGCTCTCTTATTCTGACATCAAGATGTACACTAACAAGGTCGCTGCCATTCTTCGATGGCCACATCCCAACACGATTGAGGAGCTTCAAATATTCTTAGGCATGGCTGGATTTTATCGACAGTATATCCGTGATTATGCCAAAATCGATGTTCCTATGACATATCAACTTAAAGCAAAAGGTAAGACCTTTTCTTGGGAAGAAGCCCAAAAATGCAGTTTTGAACAGCTCAAGGTAGCTGTAGCCACTGGTCCCATCCTAGCAATCGTTGACCCACTTAAGCTGTTTGTGGTAGAGAGTGATGCTAGTGATAAAGCAATAGGTGCGGTACTTCTCCGGGAGGGAAGACCTATAGCCTTTGAAAGTAAAAAGTTAGATAGAGCTCAACAGAATTATTATGTCTATGAGAGAGAGCTCTATGCCATAATTCATGCTTTACAAAAGTGGCGACACTATTTATATGGTGTCGAGTTTGAAGTAGTTTTTGACCATGAGAGTATTAGATGGTTTACTGCTCAAACAGACTTGAAGGGCCGTAAAGCTAGATGGGCAAAAACCCTTCAAGGTTATGATCGTAATACGATATCGCAAGGGGCAATATAATATAGTAGCGGATGCACTAAGTCAGATGCCTCAGATTTATTCACTTGCTTTCACAGAAATAAAGAGTGGATTTTTGGAGTTATTACGTGGCAACTGTGCTAAAGTGTGGAGTGCAGTTTTAAAAAGGGATCCCTAGTCTCTGTACAGCCAGATCAACATGTCTCTACATGCGTAGATAAAAATTCCAACACATAGAGCTCCACCCCTACTCAGGAAGAGCTTAAGGGGTTTGTGAGCCCATATACACCAGTTTCTCCAGGTTTTCAGACACTTACAGGCACAACGCTTTTCAAGCGATTTTGACAGTCATTTTGTGTAATGTAAATGGCCTATGAATTTTGAGAGAAGCAGGATTAGGAAATTAGATGAAGCACTTTTGTGAGATTACTTTGTGAGCATAACGGGTGAACTTAATTGATGGTAGAAACATAAACATGGTGCTTAGTTAACTTGGCATGAACAATACTTTTGCAAGAGAGATACTTTAGAGAACATGACAATAGTTCAAGACCGGATTCATACGGAGCCGGTCCCCCCTCCAATGGACATTTGTGTTGTAGTTTTTCCCATCAAGAGAGACTTAGCACAATACAATCTTTGTATTCCTTGTGACCTAGGTGATGCAATGAAGATGGAAAGCTTCATGCATCACAAGCATAACATAAACTTTGTAGAAAGCATTAACTATCCCAAGCCTCAATCCCAAGGCCTCAAACACCTTCGAAGGTGGAGAGAGCTAGCGGGGAATGAGGATAGGGAAGAGGAAGAAGAAACATTCCATAGGAGAAAGAAATATTTCCTCACTTATCATTACTCTTCTTGCTAGTATACATAATAGCATAGTAATGAAGATGGAGAAGATGGCGAGCTTAAGCATTGAAGCATGGATCTTGGTTGGATTTGCATTTCATAGCCAAGACTGTTGGTGTAGGCTCTCACTTCTCACAAGCTTGGAGAAGGAGGCGGAGTTCCTCAACTTTCACCAAGTGAGAATGATCCACAAAGTGAGTGTGTGTGTGGTGTATATCCCCCTAGCACCCCCCTTGCTTGCTTGGGGTGAGTTGTGGCTTTTCCACATGCTTCAAGCTCATTGGACCCCTCTCCCCCTAGCCAATCACATGCAGCATACAGCCAAGTACATGGGTAGTTTTTTGACAAGTGTCCTCCTTACCCCTTAGAGAGAGAGAGAACTTGAAAATATCTAGATATTTCTTGGATGGAACTAGAAGCTCATTGGACCCCTCTTTAGCCCAACCCAATAGCATTCAAGCACACCATGTGGTTAAGCTTAGGGAGAGTCTGACATGTGTCTCACGTGCCCTTTGAGAAAAAGGGTGCCCTTTGGGTGAGTGGAAGGTTAGGTCAAAGATTCCCCTAACTTTGGGACTTTTATGCATAGGAAGCTTCTCAAGCACCTTCCTCATTAAGTTTGTAGGGTCTCTTTTTGACTCAAGCACCTTACCCCCCATGCATGGGAAGCTTCTCAAGCACCTTCCTCATTATATGACAAGTACCTCAAGTACCTTATTCATCAAGCATGACAAGCACTTTAGGTGGAGTTCCCACCTCAAGCTCAACCCTAGCTTGCCTAAGGTCAAAGGCAAGTTTAGGTCGGGTTCCCACCTCAAGCTCACAGCCCTAGCTTGCCTAAGGTCAAAGGCAAGTTTAGGTTGGGTTCCCACCTTAAGCTCAAGCTTGACTAAGGTCAAAGGAATTTTTAACACTAACCATTGGAGGTGTTTAATGAAGCTAACCCTAAATTTTGGCTAGCAAACGCATTGAACCCAATGGATGCTCTAATGAAGAGCTTAGCCTCAGAGCGGTTCGCACATTGCATAGAGATGATGGGTGTAGGGCAGGTGTAGGAAAAAGCTATGGTCGTGCGTCACATTTTGTATAATTGTACATAATAGCCCCTACATTCTTTAGCCACTTGGGCCACATTGTCCTTCAAGTGGGAGATTGTTAGGTTTCAGGCCCGTGGCTCGTGGCCGCTTTCGATCGAGCGCCTGCTCGCTATCATTATTTGGTTATATGGAAAGAATAAGGAGCGAGAAGCATCACTTCTCATAGCTCCACCCAGGACTATGTGCTGCTCCTTCTCCTTCCCTCTCTTGCACTCACCTGCCCGGTTCCCACATCTTGCTCCCCTGACAATGGCAATCGAGCATGACTAGTTTGGTGAGCCCCTAGGGCGGATTCGGCCCCTAAGGCTGATTCAGACTACACACACGGAACAAGGATTTGAGCGGCCTCTTCTCTCTTGCTCATTCACATTGCACATAAGGTTTGCCAACTGCACTCAGAACTGGCAGCACAAGGGGCCCACTAGCTATATCCAACATCTTACACATTTTGAAGTATGGTGATGAAGCCTTGCCCGTGATATAAAGGTGATGGAGCTGTGCTTGGTCTGGGGTAAGAGGCCGCCCGTATGGATGGCGGGTCCGAAAATGTTTGAACCTTTTTCCAACAAATTATCTTTTGCCACTACGACCATCTCGCCTGTGTTACCTTTAGGCCCGTGTCACACTGGGGCAGGGAAAAGTTGGCCATGCTGAGATGGCAACATCTCATTTGCGGAGGAAAAAGGGAAACTTGGCCTGAAACCTTCGTCAGAGGGACGACATTGCAGCCTCGGCCAACTTTGCAAGGCAACGGCCATCTGCAAAACTGGGCACGTGAAGAGAGATGATAGGCATTGGAGTTTGACAATTAGCGTGGGAGATGGAGGTTGCACCACTTGTCCCCTTGTGGTTTGCTGCAGAGCGTGGCCATCTTCTGTTAGGACACCGGCAAGGCCGGACTAGACAAAGGCAGGGCTGGTCTAGGCGGTGTGGAACGGGGAGTCCAACTAGGGCAAAGGGCCAGGGGCTTGCCTATATAATGGGTGGTTGGGTGGTGGACTCTCAGGCTCTAGCTTCCCTTGTCTTACACTGGTATCAGAGCTAGGGGAGGAGGAGCCATGGAGGAGGGGGAAGGAAGGTTGCATGAGCCAAGGTTGCATGCATGGTCTCTCTCTCTCTCTCTCTCTCTCTCTCTCTCTCTCTCTCTCTCTCTCTCTCTCTCTCTCTCTCTCTCTCTCTCTCTCTCTCTCTCTCTCTCTCTCTCTCTCTCTCTCATATCGGAGTTCTCATGGCAACCCCATTTGGAGAAGAGCCGACGAGCAGGCCGTGGGAAGCGACCCTTGCACACAGACGAGGCCGGATTTTGACCTGCAAATTTTTGCTCCATCTTGGACTTGATGGATTCGCTAGGTAGCGAATAGTGTTTTTTGGTTGCTGGTGTGCGTCAAGAAACCCGACGTAGCGCGGATGACGATGGAGTTTGCTCCTGTGCAATAGACACTGCCGCCATAGCCAAGGTAGGAGTTTTTTTTTAAAGATCATTATTTTTTTTACCACTAGGGACCACCCAAGGGGGCTGTCTCACCCAAGGGGGCCGCCTCAAGTAAGCATGCCTGGGTTGACCGCCATGGGCAAGGAAAGACATGCATGCACCTCGTACACACTTCGCTGCACCATCGGCAACAGCCGATCGACATGCAAACTCGACCTGGTTTTTGGGGTTTTTAGGGCGATTTTCCCACATCCCTCCACTTCCACAACCCCAACACAGTGACAACAGCAAAGCCGATATTGCTATTGATTCGAGGATCATAGACGTATTGATCGGCACAGATCCGAAAAGCTTAGCATGCATGCTCATGCTTCATGCAAAAGATTGACGGCACGGCAAGTTGAGTCGTCTGATTAACAAGGGCCAATTATTAGTTGCAAGCCCGCATCAAGCACGGCTTGAGTACACACAGTCTCAATCAGAAGCATAGCTTCTACTGAGTGCCTTGATAGAGCACGCCCATCAACGGTTCACGTTTTCTTCGAAGACAAGGTATGAATATTTGTTGCGTTTTTTTTGTTTAATTAGTTCTTAGTATGCAATTGTCAACTGTTATACTAGAGCACAGCTCACTTGGTCTCCAAGGTGTGGTTCTAATCGTTGAGCAAGGCTCATTAAGTGCATACAAAACTGTTGTATTACGTACAATAGTCCAGAGTTAACCCTTGCAACTTCTTATCATGCATGGCATGTACATTTTTGTACTACTCGAATCTGGAGTAGGTTAGGAAACTATCCATTGGAGACATTTCTATAACTGTCTGGTATGACCATTTCCTGGCCATGCCTAGGACGAGTTCTAGTTACAATACGGCAAGTGTAGGGAAGGCCTGTAGTTTGTCATGCAAATTTCTTTCTCGCTTATTTTCCGTTGGCAAAGCAGGCAAAAGTGCTCGACCACAGCCTGCAAAACTGCAAAACAGCCAGGAGTATCTTTGCTTGAGTTTTTAGGGTTGAATTTTTGTTTAAGACATGCACAACAAGGCTTCTGTCCATGCCTGGCAAAGGCTAGGGCATGGTAGTGCTGGAGAATCTCATGGAGATTGGCACAACCTGTTGCTAATCTTGGTGTAGGTCGTCAAGTGCACGAGTGAACTACTTAAGGCAGTGAGGTTCACTCGATGAAGGAGGCAGCAAGTGCTCGACAGGACCAACCATTAACGACCATTTCAAGAATCTATCAAGCAAATTGTTATGGCTTGTTTTCACCGGAGCAAGGATTCGTCTTTGTAATCAAGCCAAGCAGGTATGAGGTACATATTTTTCAAGAAAATTTTAATGTTTTGTTTTTCAATACACTGTAAAATTTGACAAGGTCGATTATTTGTGCCCGCAATTGGACTATGCTATGAGCATACAAAATTGGCGTGGAAATTGGCAATATGTTTGCTAGTTATTTCTTCCTTGGCATCTCAAGACAAGTGATTACAGCGGGACCACCAATTTCACCTGAAGCACGGCTTCGTCTTCATGCTAAGATAATGTCCATTGACTAGGCATCAAGGGCATGGGCACACAAGTTTGGAACACTGGTACGATCAAAAATTTGTTTCCATTTTCGTCATAGGGACATCATGTTAATGTAGCACTACCACTACAGAATGTGCAAGGCACTTATGCTTTGGGGTCTCGCGCTTCAGACCGTCACAGTAGCCAAGAGATTACAACATTACATGCAAGGCATGCTAGCCAAGTGGACTGAACTCCACCACATCATGAATCACGCTTCCGCATAACACAAGACACTTTGTCAAGGACAAGATAAGTTATGGATTGTTTAACATGATTTTTGGTTGTTGTCAACGCACAACACCACTAAAAGGAACCTAAAAAATTGGACTTGTTTATCGGCAAGGTGTCCTATTCAAGTCATCCTTGTACAGTCACGACCCTTACATGGTAGATAGTCAACATTTGACTTGTGTTTTCTGTTTCCTCTCTCGATGATAGCGTTATATAGGCAGATTGTTGCATGCTCATAGGATAAGCTGCCAGTCCGACATAAGATGCATCAGAGCACACAAATTGGGCACACCATATACAAACTCATCACTTAAGGAAAGTTCCTCAACCCAGCATTTTCTCTCTCTCTTTCTTATTTCTCTCCATGAATAATGAAAACTTTCTACGCAGTTTTTGATACATTTTTTGTTTGGAAGTCAGCATGAGCCAAGGTGCTTTAACTCTCAGCTAGACATTGGGTAAGACGCCCTCTACATTAGTCTTCATTGTTTCGTCGATTGAACACTAATGGCCATAAGGGCTATGAGCCACACACGCTAACTCAGAGTCATTGTCCTCGGGTATGACCCAACGGTTGGCATTCCTTGGGGGATTGTTTTTAAGACCGAACAGATCTACCTATTGGACTACACAACGACGTTAATGGACAAGCAAGCATCTTGTCATTCCGGAGGTTTATGGTGTCATTTCTGCACGAAATAGTTTCAGTGCGACACTCGAGTCAAGTATTTGATAACCACAAACTCAACTCGGGTGATGCAACATACCGTTGCGACAGCATGGCTGTCCATAAGAGCTAGACTTTCCACTTGTGTGGATCTCCTGCTCTCTCTATAGCACTATGAGTATCTATGGATGCATTGTTTTGGGGTACGACGCTGCGGGTACTTACTAAATCACCCCATAGTCATGGAGGATCACAATTGATCTATTCTCGTTATACTTTCAAGGAAAGAAGTCCGCACTATACCACGCGGTAGCAGACGAATTCACCTTCTCAAATTCTAATCAAAGGGTTTGGATTGCAACGGCAACACCCAGGGTTTTCGGTGCAATGTTGCTTGTTTTTTCACACGTGGACGACGTGTTCCTCTGTATTTGAATACGGGTAAGTGAACATTCAGTTCAATCTCCAGGTACACATCTACTGATTTGGTGTTATTCTAGTTTTTAGTATGCATGGCTTGGTTTTTTTCCAGTTGTTTAAACACGCTTGAATATTTCAGGGCCATGCCAAAGGCATGTCAAAACAAGTATTTTGGGCCGTAGTGTCCAATGTACATTATGTTGTTATGAATCCACTTGTAGGATTCGATTTGGCACATGTTGTCACATGGGATACAACATGGTCTAGGGACTCAAGGAGTTCAGTTTAGCCAGTGTGGAGCAATGAATGAGGGTCCCTCTCACTCTTGTCGCAGAGTGTTTAGAGTTACCTCCACACACAAGTACATCTTGTACTTGAAGGATGTTCTTTTTTCAGACATCCTTAGTTGAGACATATTCCACATGTGGCGAATATGAGTCTCTGGGATTGACACTGGCGCCCCCTATTTCAAATATGTGTCACGACAAAGTCCCTAGGTACCGGTCAAATCTGTTTTCTAGACCATTTTCAGCACGATGTATCAGGAGCAATTTCAATGGCTAGAAATTGTCGGATACGTAGAATGACTTGTGAAGCTAAAAGTATTGTTAAGCAACATTATAGATGGTTGTTTATACATATAGCAAGGCTCTAAGTTTTTAATAAAAAAGCTTCATTGTTTGTACTTAAAAGTGATCATTGTTTCACCTTCTATTATGGTTCAAACATTTCAGTAAGGCTTGAAATTGATTACCACTGAAAGTATTTAGTTTCGGTTTGGAACTATTTACATTTCTCTTTACTGTGTGCTACGCACATCACATTTGCCCTAAATATTGGGAAGGATAATCATGGATATACAGGTTCGGATCTGTTTTTTGCTAAATGCATGCACATTAGGTGTTATGGGCCCTAGTGTTTAGCGAAGGATGATTTGGAACGGCATGCGTATTCATCAAGTTGTTGCTTATGAAGCCTTCTGCACTCGGTGTGCCTTATATCAATGAGTTTACTTTTCGGTCTACCAATCACCAATAGAGGTCATGGCTTGGTTTGGATGCTGGTGGATCTTTCACGTTAGCCACGATGATTATTCAACCAATTGTTGATTCCTCAGCAATGTGGTACGATTTTGTGATCCCCATTTACTTGCCATCTAGAGCGACTGGCTGTAAACCGTGGGAGAAACTGTTGGGATTAAAGCCCAAGTGGCCTCTTATGCGGATATGGCCGCCCGCCCGCCTAACTCACTTACCTCTAACTCTTTGTATATACTAACTTATACTTTGTGAATACTAAGGAATTGGGAGATAACCCTTCTAACAGTTCTCTACGTACTGTACTGTGTAAGCTCACTGTGTGTGTGTGTGTGAGAGAGTCGACCCACGCTCCGCTCCGCGACTTCAATTGGTATCAGAGCCTTGGTTCAGTGCAGATTTGCGCAATCGCGCGCGCGCGCACTTTTTCGGCAGATTCTGGATCCGGAGTTCGAAAATTCACACTCGGCGTTCCGGGAGCGTTTCCAACAGGTGACCTGCGGGTTTACCCCCCTTTTGAAGCCGTTTATGCCCTCAGAATTTCGTTCTGAGCACTACAGCAGAAGATAGATTTCAGCCGCAAAGAAATCCGTCTTGTGTAGATTAGCAAGCAGGAGGTGGTCGACATCAATATCGGCATCGACATACATCACTCATTAGTCTTCAGAGCATCATCTATAGACCAGGTACACATATATATCATCAGATATATATATTGCAGTCTGCATTGTTAGTTCTTGTGCTTGCCAGGTTCCAGGGGAGGTGTGGCCATACGACGGCTTGACACCATTGGCATGTATTGCAGATTGATGTACTGTGATTGTGGGTCTGCTAGTTGTGAGTCACGCTAGCAGACAGACCGCCGCAGCGGTCATAGGACAGTGATTGGTCTATTATAGGATGTATGCTAGTTCTGGGCAGTTTGCTAAGCCATCTGAGAGGGTCATGTGTGAGGTTTTTTGAAGCCAAGCACTGGGGGCTGGGTTACCCAATGTGAGGTGGATTAGGTTGCTAGAGTTCCCCTCTACACGCATCCTCTTCGGTGACTTTTATCCCTTAGGATGTATGACTTTGTGTAGACACTGGATTGCATCTTATGCGTCAGGCCGTTGAGGCATTGCTCAGGGTTCAGTCTTGAGACAGATACAGGTTCTGTCATCGCCCAGAGAGGAGACAATGTATGCTTACAGGATTTGTCATTGGTCAGCTATTTATGATTGTTTTTTGAGCTATCTTTTGGTTCCCAGAGCTCAGTTTACAGGGGAGACTCTGTCAAAAATTTTCAAAATACTGACAGTTCCTGAGGAGAGGTGTTCAACTTGTTGATTACAGCTTGTTTACTGTGTACAGAGGCCAGTTTACAGGGGAAACTCTGCCGGATTTTTCTCAGGAGTAAACAGTTTGGCAGATATGGCATCTTCTCAAAGTGAGACTCTTTACAACATAAAGAAGCTGGATGGCACAAACTTTCCATTCTGGAAGAAGCAGATTTGGCAGGTTTTGGTGCAGAAAAAACAAGTGAAGCCACTGAAGCTCAAAGGGGAGAGACCAGAAGGTATGGCTGAAGATGAGTGGGAAGAGCTTGACGAGTTAGCTTGTTCCACAATCATGCTGACACTGGCAGAAAATGTTTACTTCAACGTAGCAGAAGAGACTACAGCGTATGGCGTATGGCGTATGGCAAAAGCTATGTGGTATGTACGAGAAACAAAGTGCTGCTTCTCAGATTTACTGGCTCAAGAAATTGGTGGATTTGAAGATGAAGGAAGGGACAGCCATGTCAAATCATCTGAATGAATTTCACACAATTTTCAGCCAGTTAACAGCACAGGAGATAGTCTTTCCAGAATCAGTGAAGGCTATGTTTCTCTTAATCACTTTGCCAGACAGTTGGGATACTTTTCGTACAGCGTTAAGTAATTCTGTCGCGCCAGAAGGTCTTACAAGTGCCAATGTAGAAGGCAGCTTGCTCACAGAGGAAGTGAACAGGAAGAACATTGACAAAGGCAAAGGCAATAGTGCTTTGGTCGTTCGAGGGAGACAACAGTTTAAAGAGAAGAAGGGTAAGAAGGCACAAAACCGAAGTAAGTCTCGTGATTCGAAGTCAAAGGATGACATAGAATGCTACCATTGTGGCAAGAAGGGTCACATGAAGCGAGACTGTACGAAGTGGAAACAAGAAAAAGGAAAAACAAAGAGTTCTGAGCAAGATGAAAAGAAGAGTTCAGTGAAGATTGAAGAGGTGAATGTCACAGGATCTGGTTCAGACAGTGATTCTGGTATAGCAGCTGGTGACATCTTCCTTATAAGCAATCTTGATTCTGTTTTCTTGACTGCAGAGGATGGACATGCTATGAGTGATTGGATTATCGACTCTGGGGCATCTTTACATGTTTCTCCGCACAAAGAGTGGTTTACATCATACGTGGCTACTAAAGATTATGTCAGACTTGGCAATGAGCAGGTTTGTGACATACTTGGAGTGGGAGATGTGCAGTTGAAGTTTCAGAATGGCTCTTCTTTATGGCTCAAGAATGTCAGACATGTTCCAGCAATCCGAAAGAGCTTGATTAGTACAGGGAAGTTGGATGATGTGGGTTATGTGACAGTTTTTGGGAACAGCGCTTGGAAGATCTCCAAAGGTTCGATGACTGTAGCACATGGCAGCAAGTCAGGAACTCTGTACACTTTACATGTTTCAGAGGTTAAAAACCATGTAATTAATGTGATTGAGCAGCCAAGTGTGTCACTGTGGCATCGTAGGTTGGGACATATGTCAAAAAGAGGAATGGAAATACTTTCTCATTATGGTTATTTGCCTGGCTTTTCATTTCAAGATTTCGAGTTTTGTGAGCATTGTGTTTATGGTAAGCAAACACAGGAACCGCACAGATCAAAGAGGAATTGTAGGGACGAACGGTTAGCTCTTGTACACAGTGATCTATGCGGACCAATGCCTAGTTTGTCACTAGGGGGAACAGCGTACTTTTGTACATTCATAGATGACTATTCTCGCAAAGTATGGGTTTACTTCTTGAAGCACAAGGATGAGGTGCTCAAGGTCTTTAAGACATTCTTGCAGCTGGTGGAGAATCAGAGTGGTCAGAAGCTGAAGTGCTTGAGAACTGACAATGGTGGAGAGTACGTTTCCAAAGCTTTTCAAGACTTTTGTGAAGCAAAAGGGATTAAGCGGGAACTTACTGCACCGTATAATCCTTCACAGAATGGGGTTGCAGAACGTATGAATAGGACCATACAAGAGAAGGTCAGAAGCATGTTGTCAAATGCTGAGTTGCCTGATGGATTTTGGGCGGAAGCAGTGGCTACAGCAGTCCATTTGATCAACAGGTCTCCTAGTAGGGTTCTGGATAAGAGTGCAGTGGCCGAGATGCTATGGACAGGCAAGGCACCTTCGTATAAGCATCTCAGAGTCTTTGGTTGTGAAGCTTATAGCCATATTCCTAAGGAGTTCAGAAATAAGTTAGAACCAAAGAGCAAGAAGTGTATATTTCTTGGCTACGGAGAATCGGGCGAGATGGGTTACCGGCTTTGGGATCCTGAGTCCAGAAAGCTTATTCGTAGCAATGATGTGCATTTCAATGAAACCAAGTTTCACGCTAAGCCAGAGAAGACAGAGGAGATCAGAAGAGTTGTCTTCAGGGAAGATGGACCTAGTGCTAGCACATCAAGACAGCATGGTCAGGCTCAGGAACAGCCTATAGTGGCTAGAGAGGCAGAATCAGTTGTGGTGAGACGTTCTGAGCGTGTCTCCAAACCACCTGATCGTTATGTGCCATCTCTAAATTATGTCATGCTCACAGATTGCGGAGAACCATCTTGTTACAAGGAAGCATTACAAGTGGTTGACTCGAAAAAATGGTAGTTGGCCATGCAGTCAGAGATGACAGCTCTGCATAAAAACCAGACATGGAAGTTGGTTAAATTACCACAGGGCAAAAAGGCTCTACCTTGTAAATGGGTTTACAGGTATAAGATCACCGCTCATGATAGTCAGCCAAAGTACAAAGCAAGGCTTGTTGCCAAGGGCTTTAAGCAAGAACAAGGCATTGACTTTGATGAAGTCTTCTCTCCAGTGGTCAAGATGACTACATTGAGATGCTTTCTTGCATTGGTTGCTATATTGGATTTGGTGTTGCACCAAATGGATGTCAAGACAGCGTTCTTACATGGTGATTTAGATGTGGAAATTTACATGCAGCAGCCAGAAGGGTTTGTTGAGAAAGGCATGGAACATTTGGTATGCCAGTTGTTAAAGAGTCTTTATGGCTTAAAACAATCACCGAGGGCATGGTACCATAAGTTCCACCAGTTTATGCTTTCTCAAGGCTACAAACGTAGTGAGTTCGATCACTGTCTATATACAAAGAAGGCTAAGGATGGCAGTTGGCTGATCCTTATTTTGTATGTGGATGACATGTTGATTGCTGGCAAACACTTGGAAGAAATTTCAGCTTTGAAGTCAAAGATGGCAAAATCGTTTGACATGAAAGACATGGGTGAGGCAAGTCATATACTTGGTATGCGCATTGAGAGAGACAGATCAAAGAAGTTGATTTGGTTATCTCAAACAGAGTATATTGACAAGGTTTTGCAACGTTTCAATATGGAGAAGGGAAAGGCATTGAGTGTTCCATTGCCACCATATGTGAAACTTAGCAAACAAGATTGTCCTATGTCTGAGGAAGAAAAGGTTGAAATGGATAAGATTCCATATGCGTCTGCAGTGGGTAGTTTGATGTATGCAATGATTGCTACACGTCCGGATATTGCATTTGCAGTGGGAGTGGTTAGCAGATATATGTCAAATCCCGGCAAGAAACATTGGGTAGTTTGATGTATGCAATGATTGCTACACGTCCGGATATTGCATTTGCAGTGGGAGTGGTTAGCAGATATATGTCAAATCTCGGCAGTGAAAGGTATCATGAGATACTTAAAACATACAAAGAGTATGCGCATATGCTATGGTAGTCAGGATTTGAGTGTCAGAGGATACACTGACTCAGATTATGCAGGAGACTTGGATAAGAGGAGATCTACATCAGGCTATGTCTTTACATTGGCTGGAGGTGCCATATCATGGCGATCTCGATTACAAGATTGTGTTACGCAGTCTACTACAGAAGCTGAGTATGTTGCAGCAAATGAGGCATGCAAAGAAGCTATTTGGCTTGGTAGATTGGTTGCAGACTTGGGAATCAATGCAGATATGCCAGAGTTATATTGTGATAGTCAAAGTGCTATACAATTGGCAAAGAATCCAGTGTTCCATTCGAAGACTAAGCATATTGATGTCAAATATCACTTCATTAGGGAAGTACTTGAAGACAAGCAGATACAACTGCTGAAGATCCACACCAAGGACAATCCTACTGATCTACTCACAAAGGGACTTCCAGGAGAGGGCTTTGTGCATTGTCGTGAGTTATTGGGCATTGGATAGATGGCAGCCATGTAAATCTTTGTACATTTATGTTCATAGATTTACAGTTACTTAAAGTGCCACATTGGACTTTAAGTGGGAGGTTGTTGGGATTAAAGCCCAAGTGGCCTCTTATGCGGATATGGCCGCCCGCCCGCCTAACTCACTTACCTCTAACTCTTTGTATATACTAACTTATACTTTGTGAATACTAAGGAATTGGGAGATAACCCTTCTAACAGTTCTCTGCGTACTGTACTGTGTGTGTGTGTGAGAGAGTCGACCCACGCTCCGCTCCGCGACTTCAGAAACAAACCTCAGTGCTGTCACTTATCCAAGGGGATATGCATATTACAAAGTGTAATCTTGTGCTAAAAGGATATGCAAGTGCGTATGTTAGCACCACACGATCCAATTAGTAAGCATTTACTGCTCTACTTCGAGTTTGCTTATAAAGTTAAAGCATGGTTGCGACTAGGTGTAGTCTCTTCATGTATAAATGAAGTTCTCAACCTTGAACACTAGTGATGGTGGGGTTGTTTACTACTGAAATTGGAAAACAAGTCAAGGACTTAAACTTGGCTGATGAGTATGTTAGCAAGTTACTTTCATGGAAAGTGAAAAGAGGTACTCATGAGGGTACATCTTTGTGTGATAACTTGTTTTGAATACTCATGTGTGTTCTAAATGGATTCTACACACAATAATAGGATAGGAATCGGTAACACAAGCTGGTTGCTAATGGACAACAATGTGGAAAATCAAGATGTTACTCTTGGTTACATTGAACCTCCTGCGGAACCATGTTCCAATCAACCAAACAGCTGGATCCATGAAGGATGCCAATTGGGAAAACATTAGTGTTCTTAAGAAGACGTTTCCCAGTTTTGTTTTCGAGGACGAAAACTCTTCTTAAGGGCGGAGTAATGTCAGGACACTGGCAAGGCCGGACTAGACAAGGGCAGGGCCGGGCTAGGCGGTGTGGAACAGGGAGTCCAACTAGGGCAAAGGGCCAGGGGCTTGCCTATATAATGCGTGGTGGACTCTCATGCTCTAGCTTCCCTTGTCTTACATCTTCCCTTTCATGTTTTGGTGTGACAACAGTACGTCCGACCACCTTTGAAGAGAGAGAGAGAGAGAGGCAGGTGCCCTAGTCTGATAGGGGCCTTAGGCCTGTGTCACACACATCCACTTGGACGTATGTGAGATTGAGGTGGGAGAAAACTATGCATGGAAGTTTGTGTCCGTTGCACCGTGAAATCACCCGGGGCCAGCCCCTCGCCCATCGTTGCTTATAGCGGACATGCTCTAAAAGAACAACGCGAAGGTCGCTGAGTGGAGTTGAACGGCCATCATCGCGCAGCGCAGCAAATGCGGACGCTACACCAGCTGGGATATGCCCATTCAATGAACTTTTATACCAATAAATAAAAGGGAAAATTACCAAAATACCCCTCTAATTTGTGGAAATTTCCAAAATACCCTTCAAATTTTGAAAATTCCCAATATACCCCTCATATTTTGTCATAAATTCCCAAAATGCCCTTCAAATTTTCCAAAATTCCCAAAATACCCCTAGTTGTGAAAGTAAATTTATCCAAAGATATTTTTTTTGAAAAAGCTTTTCATAAGAAGACTGATTATCTATCAATACAAGATACTAAAACTAGAATTTGAGCTGGTTATGTAGGCTTTGAAGAAAAATTGCTTCATTATTTTTATACATAATTGTCTTTTTTTGTGAGGTAATTGTGACAAATTACATGCTTATCACTAAAAAATGGATCTTTATTGGCAAAAAATAATAAAGATTAGGAAATCGTGAACAAACCAACTAAGATAGATACAAGGGTATTTTGGGAATTTCCACAAATTAGAGGGGTATTTTGGTAATTTTCCCTAAATAAAATTTAGCTGGGGTGATGGCGAAGGCGCCCAAGGCTGCCTTTTTGGGCCCTGTCCGGCGCCCGCTTTTGATGGGGGCCTTATTAATGTAACAAGAGGGAAAAAAGTGATAAAATCACGAGGCCTACAAAATAACCTCTAATAGTAAAAAGTAATAAAATAAAGAGGCTTGCCAATACTTAAGAGGTGCCAAAGGAAAAACTATAGTGCTTAGGCCACAATATGTTTTCCGAATTACCTTGAACTCTTCAAAGACAATGAACTTAGTTGCATGATACCTCGAAGCTTCACTCTATTTCTTAGTTGCAAATTTAGTAGCGCAGAAATTTGGGGTCTCCTTGATTTCATGGGGACCACCTTGGTGGTCTTTTTACTAATGTTGCTCAAACCATTCCCTTCAACCATCCTCACTTAAGATGCTTCTTTTGTTGGAATTAGGGTTGCAGAGAAACACACACAGCTTGGAGAAGACGAAGGAAGCTCAAGGCACACAATAGAGAGTGTGTTACTTAGTGTGCTATGGAAAGATAGATAGCCCTAGAGTGATGGGCGTATATACAATGCACGGGGGAAAAAACCTCCTAAAGAGGGAAAAAATGCCCCGGCGGTCCTAGTGTGTTCACACACATCACTACCACATGTATATGGTAACAAATCCCCCCTGGAGTGATGCGGCGAACGAGAGCTGGCACATGAGTAAAGGGAAGTGCCATGCCCTGAGGACAGGATCAGTCCACAAAGGGGAGTAAGCCCAAAGCTTTGCGGAAAGCTTCAAGCTTCTCACGAGACAATGCCTTTGTGAAAAGATCTGCAAGGTTGTCCTGTGTTGGCACATAAGCCAAGCTGATCTCTCCTGCTGAGAGCCTCTCCCTGACATAGTGGTAATGCACCTCAATGTGCTTTGTGCGAGCATGAAAAACTGGGTTCCTCGCAACTGCCAATGCGCTCTGACTGTCAGTGTAGATAGTGTTGGCAGTGTCCTGTCCAACACCTAAGTCAGCCATAAGGCGTCTGAGCCATACACACTCAACCGTAGCTGTGAAGACTGCCCTGTACTCAGCCTCACAACTCGAAGTGGCCACAGTAGGTTGCTTCTTGCTCAACCATGATATACATGAACTGCCAAGCATGAAACAAAAACCACTTGTGGACACTCGCGTGTCAAAATAACCAGCCCAATCTGAGTCCGAAAAAGCATGTAAGTCTGGCGGCAATGATCCCCCCTTGGGATAAAACAAGCCAAGATGTAAAGTGCCACTAAGGTAGCGGAAAATCCTCTTGACAGCCTGCCAATGCTTAGACCCTGGGCTATGCATAAATCTGCTGACCTGCGAGACTGCAAACTGAATATCTGGCCTCGTGTTGCATACATAAATGAGGCAGCCAACAGCAGTTTGGTAAAGAGTGACATCAGCAGGATCGCCAGCATCATGTAGACTCAACTTCAAACCTGTTTCCATGGGAGTGGCAATAGGTTTGCAATCCTCAAGTCCAAACTTACATAGCAATGTCTCTATGTAACTTTTCTGACACAAGGCAATACCACCATCACACTGCTTAAACTGTATACCCAAGTAATGATGCAACAGCCCCAAATCTTTCATCTTGAAAGTAGCATTCAAATCAGCCTTAAATTCAGCAATATGTCTCTCATTTGGTCCAGTGATCAGCAAATCATCAACATAAAGAACCACAATGAGAAATACATCATCCTCACGCTTTACATACAATGTGCTTTCTGTTGGACTGTTACGAAAGCCTCGTTTAACCAAATGAGTGTCAGCTTTCTCATACCAAGCACGAGGAGATTGCTTCAACCCATACAAAGCCTTCTTACATTTGCACACTTTGTCCTCTTGTCCTTTTATGACAAAACCGCGAGGCTGCGTTACATAAACTTCCTCAAATATGTCACCATTCAAGAAAGCAGTAACAATGTCTGATTGATGTACATCCCAACCAAAATGAGCTGCCAATGCACATAGAAAACGCACAGTAGTCATACGACAAGTGGGAGCAAAAGTCTCTTCATAATCTATGCCTTTTTGTTGTGCATAACCCTTTGCAACAAGTCGAGCCTTATGGCGATCGATCTCACCATCCGGCTTGCGTTTCAACTTGTAAACCCACTTGGTACCAATGGCCTTTTTGCCAGGAGGCAAATCACATAAAGTCCATGTGTCATTCTCTATAAGTGCATCATATTCTGATTTCATGGCAGCAATCCAATTTTCTGAATTCTGTGCTTCATCAAAAGACAGTGGCTCCTCAACATCATGTAAACTAGACACAGCCAAAGCATAACAATCTGATGCATAAGATGCATGGCGAGAGCCTGAACGAGTACGGCTAGATAAAGGTGCATCCAATTTACTGTCACGCAAAGTGTGCACCAGCCATTTTGGCATACCTCTAGCCTGCTCATTTTCAGCCCTTTCCTCATCAAGTACATCATGTACATCTGCATCAGTAATAGGCTGTTCTAAAACATTTTCAGAAACCCCCATAGGCTGTACATTTGCCTCATTGGAACTTACATTCGTATTTCCACCACTGAAAAGAGGCAACAAAGTGTCATAAATGTCCTGTGAGCTTACATTACTGTCTCTAGTACATGACAGCAAGGGTTGAACAGAATCTTCCACAAACACTACATCCCGTGAAACCAAAATACGTTTTGTTTGCGGATGATACAACCTGTAACCTTTGCTTTCAGCACTATAACCAACAAAAATACATTTGACAGCCTTATCATCCAATTTTCTGCGCTGCACTTGTGGCACCAAAGCATATGCCAAACAGCCAAAAACACGCATGTGCTCAATAGAAGGTTTTCTATCATGCCATGCTTCATATGGAGTAATAGACTGCAAAGCTTTCGTAGGACACCTGTTAAGTACATAAGTGGCACACATGATGGCCTCAAGCCAAAAAGAATGCGGCAAAGCTTGACTTTTGACCATACATCGTGCCATTTCCGTTAGTGACCTGTTTTTCCTCTCAGCAACACCATTTTGCTGAGGTGTATAAGGCACTGTACATTGGTGTTTTATCCCACGACTAGCCAGAAATGCATTAAATTCATGAGACATATACTCCCCCCCTCGATCGGAACAGAGGGTGCCCATAGTACATTTTGAGACATTTTCAGCCATAGCCAAAAATTGTTTGAAGCACATAAAAACTTCGGACTTCGCTTTAAGCGGAAATACCCACGCATGCCTGGAGTAATCATCAATGAAAGTCACGAAGTACAGGTAATTGCCCAAGGACGGAGTTTGCATGGGCCCACAAACATCACTATGCACAAGCTGCAACCTGCATGTGGCCCTAACTGAACCATCCTTTGGAAACTTAGAACGCTGCATTTTACCCAGAATACAGCCTTCACAAACATGTTTGATAGGTGCTTCAAGAGGCGGCAAAGAAGCAACCATATTAGATTTCTGCAAACGCAGCAAACTGGCAAAATTCAGATGACCAAAACGTGCATGCCAAAGTTTTGCATCTGAAATAGCCCTTGAATCTGCAACAGCATTTGCAAAATTTTGTCCACACTTGTCATACAAAGTGAGCTTATACAGCCCACGGCACAAAAGCCCAGATGCAACAATTTCATCACCAAAACTGAGATCATGAACTGTACATCTGTCATCCACAAATTTGACTACAAGTCCAAGTCTAGCAAGTGCGGATACAGACAATAGATTCTTCTTGATCCCAGGTACATAAAGTGCATCAACAAGTGTGAAGGAACTGCCATTAGCAGCAGTGAGCACAATCTTTCCAACTCCCTGAATTGGATAAGAGGCGTTGTTGGCACAAGTGACTGAATTCCCATGAGGGACAGACTCGAGAGAGGTAAACAATTCACGATGTGAGGTAATGTGCTTTGTAGCACCACTGTCGAAATACCACACATGTGAATCTGCAGCAACTGACAAGCATGCATCATGGACAGCAGGATTGTAAGTGCACTCTGCGCTAAAAGCCCATTCTGCATCAACATCAGCATCACAATCTCCTTTCACAGAAGACTCAACAATGGCTGCATTTGTAGTGGAACCAGCATTTGCAGTGGAACCACCCTCTTTCTTCTTAGCCTCTTTGGCCTTCAACTTAGGACACGACTTGATCAAGTGATCATTGGCTTTACAATAATGGCAACGCATTTTCTTTTTGCCCTTATCACCAGAATTGCCAGACGAAGTGCTGCCAGCAGAAGCATTAGGAACAGAATTTTTGCCACTCGCAGCAGAACCATAAGAAGTGGCTGCATTACTGTTACCACCCTTTCTTTGAGAAGCAATAAAAGCCTGTTCAACTGCACGCTGCCTAGTCCTGTTTTTTCTAGAAAGTGACTCTTGCAACAGCAATGTGCATAATGCATCAAACTTGACAACTTCAGGATTTCCTTGGGTCATCAGTCTCCAAGTACTAGCAAAAGTCTGGTAGGAATCTGGTAAGGCATCAAGAACAGTCTGCACAAGGGAACTGTCAGAAATGACTTCACCTGCAGAAATGAGTTGCTCATTGATATCCTTGACACTAGCAAGGAAAGTGTCCATATCATCTTCCTCATGCATAATCTTCGACTCTAGCTCTTTACGCAGCAAAGCAATTTTAGCCTCATTGCGGCTTGCATAAAGACCTGCTAGAATATCCCAAGCCTGTTTTGCAGATTTTGCTGAACGGATGTGAGGAATAATGGTGCGCTTCACAGACAACGCAATCAATGCATGAGCCTGCGCATCCTTAACATCCCAACGAGCTTGTTCTGCTGTAGGCAAAACAACTCTAACAGCTGCAATCCTTGCAGCAAGACCTGCAACATCCTCAATATCGCCTACATCTTCAGAACCAGGACGTACATCAATGCCCTCCACAATGTTCCAGACACCTTTTGACACAAGAACGTGTTGCATCATATAAGCCCACATAGGGTAGTTGTCCCCATCCAACCTGTCCTCAGCAGCAAACATCTTGAACACATCTGTGTTGTTGTTGTCAGCCATGGTAAATGCTGCACCTGATGTGAAAACTGCCCGAAAATAGGAGAAATGGAGCGGGAACAACTTGTGCTATATAGCACAAACCGTAGAAGACTATAAGGCACCTGTTATGCAGAAAACGGCACTGACAGAAAATCTGCACAAAATGACGAAATAGCCTGTGCAGTACTGCCCGTAGTGGAAACGGAGGCCGAAATGAGCCCAAATCAAAATTCTGAGCAGACCCAGCTCTTTGAGCTTTCCCAAAATATTTGTCAACCTGCGAACGCTTGCCAAAGCTCACTGAAATCGGAGAAAGTGAGCAGGCGTGTGCTGGAGCAGCTGGCGACTAAGCCCGGGAGGACGTGACCTGCTCTGATACCAATTGTTGGAATTAGGGTTGCAGAGAAACACACACAGCTTGGAGAAGACGAAGGAAGCTCAAGGCACACAATAGAGAGTGTGTTACTTAGTGTGCTATGGAAAGATAGATAGCCCTAGAGTGATGGGCGTATATACAATGCACGGGGGAAAAAACCTCCTAAAGAGGGAAAAAATGCCCCGGCGGTCCTAGTGTGTTCACACACATCACTACCACATGTATATGGTAACATCTTTGCCCCTTGCAATGACGGTACCTCTAGTTGTTCAATGTTAGTAGAATTTCCCTCATTTCCTTTTAAGGCTTCGCTTCTTTTTAGTGCACCTTGGAAAGTGTTTCAAAAAACTGTGTAAGAAGACAACTGTATAGATTGTAATTTGTAGGTTTCCTCAACCACCCAAGGCTGTCTGGAAGTGCGATAGAATCCTACAAGGTTTTTTGAAAGAATTCACAATGCTTCATTTGTTGCAATAGTCGGTGATGCCCAAGAGTGGGTAGATGGCCCTCTCTCTCTCTCACTCACTTTATATATATATATATATATATATATCAACATAGTTCTAGTTTACCACAAACAATAAGCTACCTTGGACACTCTTATCATCTAGTTGATTCAAGTTCATTCTCTCCATGTGGACCAAAAATTTTCGTAGAGTGAGCAACAAATTTGAGTATTAATCAACATGCTTATACATAAATAGGCCATTAAATATTCTTTGACATAGATGTGTGCGAAATTAAGTGTCTATATATAGAGGGAGCCATGTGCATTTTATCATCTAACAAATGCACATACATATTCACTCATAATATCTATAAAATTAACATATGTTTATAGCCACTTAAAATGAGGATACCTCAAATTTGAAGAGAGTTATGGATGGACTATCAATTCTCGTAATATTGATTATTGAAGAGCGCATTTAGATCAACAAAATATTGGACTTTTTGAGGTAATAATGTGTATAAGGGCTAGGTTCTATAACGTGATAGCTAGGTTTTATAAACAAAAGTGTGTGATAGCTAGGTTCTATAAACAAAAGTGACTATGAATGGTTGAAAGATACCAATCTGTAAATGATGTTTTTTATGTATAAGGCTCACTCTCTCCTTCAACCATTTTTTAGCTCGAAATATGATTCTTTTAAAATAGTTTTTTTTTTTGTTAGGCTTGGTGGGCATGTGAAGTGAAAGAGAATAACTTTTTTGTGCACCATGTTGTTATAAATCTTTGTAGACCTCTTAACAATGCTTCCTCCTAGTTCTACTTGTATTGTGGAATTCTATATATACTAAACTCCGTCTATAATGACTCATGAAAGATGTCATGGCTCGTACAAATAAGGGAAGTTCAACGTGCCATCAACAGGTAAACTTACTAATCGATCAAAAGAAAGATAGAGGCAACTTGTAGCTATCACAATGAGAACATTGAAACAAATAAAAGGACATTTTAATATAGCCAAGTTGTTTAAACACCTTCTCTACTCGAGACCACCATTGCTCGTGATAGTGCATCTGTCTTCATTTGGAAGGGAGAGAATCTTCAGGAATACTAGTGGTGACATGAGAGGACCTTGGATTGGGGTCCTGGTGGTGGATCAAATCTGATTGTTGATGGTGGTTATGCCACTCCCCTTATCCATGAGGACGTGAAGGCGGAGGAAGCTTATGCGAAGGAGGGCACCGTGCCGAATCCAAACAGTTCTCACAATTATTCAAGATGGCATTAAGAAAGACCCCAAGAAGCGCCACAAAATGAAGGACATCCTTGTCAATATTCCTTAAGAGACTACCACTGAAGTGCACCACCTTTACGAGATGCAAGCTAATGGAACTCAATTATTCAATACGATTAATGTGAATGACACAGTTAATGGAACTCTACTTTGCCACACGCAAGCTAATATACTCAACTATTCCCTACAATTAATGTGAATGACATAGTGACCAAAAGCCAGTTTGACAATCTTCATTTGTCGCCATTCCCTGCCTAATAGTCTCATGAGGGCTATTGATGTCATGATTGCTGGGAAGGTTGCTATTGTCTGTAGCTATGGTAATACTGGTAAAGATTGTGTTGTAGCCATGAAGGCTACTGGAGCTCGAGTAGTAATCACTTAGATTGATCCCATTTGTGCTTTACAAATCTACTTGTCTTGACATTAGAGGATGAGGTCGAGACTGCATATATTTTTGTAACCACTGGAAATATGGATACTATTATGGTTAGCCACATGAGAAAGATGAAGAAAAATGCTACCGTCTGCAACATTGGTCATTTTGAGAATGAGATAGCATGCATGGTTTGGAGACTTACCTGGGTGTGAAGAAGGCGACCATCAAGCATCAAACTGACCTTCAGATCTTCCCTGAAACAAAGACGGGCATCCTTGTGTTGAAAGAGGGAAGATAGATAAATTTAAGATGTGCAACAAGACACCCCAACTTTGTGATGTCATGCTCCTTCACAAATCGAGCCAGACGGTCAGCTACAGGGAGGCAAGCAAGTTTAAGAGGATGAAATCGAACAGGAGTCAAGAATAGGGGCGATAGCTCAGTTGGAGCTATGGAATGGAAGGAAGTCTTGGAGATATTCCAAGCAAGTATATGTTCTGCATCTGCATCTGGCCAAGCTTGGTGCCAAGCTGACCAAACTATCCAAGGATCAGGATGCATATATCAACGTTGTTGTGGAAGGCCCTAATTACAAGCAGCTCAGTACCGCTATTGAGATAGCCATACTTGATCTAATTAGAGTAGGGCAAGCTAAAACTCGAATAGCAGAGAGAGGAGTTGGAGGTTGAGGAGGTTGTTGAGCAAAGCGTGAAATCCTATACCCTTGGGTAATAACAAGGTGAACTCTCTCTCTCTCTCTCTCTCTCTCTCTCTCTCTCTCTCTCTCCTTCTCCCCTTTTGAGGGAAAAAGCCTTCCTTTTTATTGAGGAACAAAGATTACTGGTGATATCATTATCCAAAAAATCCTATCTTCTCCATGCGTAAAGGTTTCAACAACATGAATAGGATCAAACTGCCTTTGTAGCACAAAGGCTCATGTAATTGCAGCACCATTTTACCTTGTAATTAAAAGTAGACAAGGAGAATGATAACCATTCTTACAGATTTCGGAAATCCATACCCCGAGAGAATTTACAGAGAATACTGAGCAAGGTAGGTGTTCATTATATCAAGTTTCTCTACAAGATGAGCTTGCTTTACCATGCCAAAAAGAGCTACTTCTTTACTTCCTCTTTCTTGGAGTCAGAGCTAACATACCAGATGCCTGTTGTTAACACAACAGCAATACCAGCGAAAATAGCAAGATTTTTGGATGAGTCTATTGAAGGACTAGGAATTGAAGAAGAGCTCATCGACTCTTTCTGGTCTCCAGTCGTCGCTGTCTCTGCTTTTGCACCCTGTTTGGCCTTCTCAAGCTTTTATTTCTCCATTTTCTTGATGCACATAGTTTCATGTGCGCGTTCTTCTTCATTCAAAACCTTGCCATCGGCGTAAGCTTGAGCCTGCACAGATTGAGAGAGAATGGCGTCGCGCTTCGCGCCTAGACGCATGGCAATCACTCACGTCACCATTACGAAGATCGATCAAGCTTCAAGGATGAAGGGGATCGGGGAGCACCACAGACGGAGAGTGAGAGAGAGAGAGAGAAGGAGACACACACGATGTGGGTGGGGAGACTGTGAAGTGGCAGCTCCCCCTATACAGTATACTCACTATAAGTATAGGGTAACAGTGGGCGGGCGCCCATGACCTGGGCGACCGGTCAAGGCACATAGGCCTTAACCCCAACAACCTCCCACTTAAAGGCCAATGTGCCTTTAAGCAAGATCTAGTAGTGTACAACTAATAGAAGGTGAGATATTCTCTCAACCTATGCCCACTGACTCTCGATGAGCTAGACAAACATCCCGCTGCGGAAGCCACACAGAGCTAGCTCCAAGCTCTGCAAAGAGTCTACAAGAGCTCATGCACTCCTGCAAGTATCGGTCCAATACCTGCAAACCTCCCCTATGCTCTATGCCGAGATCAGTCATCGAACAACTAATCAACCCTGCTGCAAATGCTCCCACTGCAGCTGCTATGTCGGGCCTCGAGATCAGCATCTCGTACATGAGGACTCCGAACGTTGATGCAACCCTGGCAACCTCTGCCACCTCCAACTCAGAACTCAACTCATGGAAATCATGTCCCCTATCATAAAGACCATGGCACTCTGACTCCGAGCTCTAGAGTGACTCCTCGTGCCCACCACATATCACATGTGTACCAAGAGTATCCATCTGTCCTGAATCTGCATCAAGCTCTGGCATAAGCATATCAAGAAATGACTCCACAATAGCCGACATCTCAGCATCCATGTGAGTCATCTCTGTCATCACCTCTGATGACTCATCCTGCTGTGACTCACTAGAGCTGTCCCGCTCTACCTGTGCATCCGTAGACGCAACCTGCACAACAAGGTCACTGCTCTGCACTCCATGCAAAGCATCCCGCAACCCACAAGCAAAAGAGACTCGCCTGCTCTTTCGCTCTCTACTTGGCTGCATGATCACAGAGACAACACCGTCTCTCCCGTGATCCACATGCAATGGGTAACCTGTACCACTCCTGGCACCTCTCGCAATCACTAGCGAACCCAAACGCATCACAAAATCTCGCTCTCGTAGTGAAATCTAAATCCACAATCTCTAAGCTGACCAATCGAGATCAAATTCACTGTCAAATCTGGTACATAGCGCACATGTCGTAACAAGTAAGATGCACCACTCGATAATGACAGTCTCACATCTCCTGCACCTGCTATCGCATGCACCGATCCATCGGTCAAACGTACACTGCCAAGCATCCCGCTAGAATATCTACAAAACCATGCACGATGCGGCGTGACATGAAACATAGCATCTGCGTCTAGCAACCACTGCGAAGGGAGTGCACTATCCACATGTATAGCATCTCGTGCATAGCTCGAGGTAAAAGTGACATCCCTGTCACTAGTATACTCCGACACTACATGTGCCTCAATTGTCAAAGCAACTGAGTCCATGGCATCACTACATACATCTCTGAGACTCCCATGTCTCCTACGATGTCGCATACGACAAAAACAGCGCCGTCTAACGTGTCCAGAATGACCACAATACCAACATGTCACTTGTCGGCGTGCTCGTGAATGTACATGTCTCACACGAGTCCTTGATGACTCAGATCTATCATACATATCATGTAATCTGCGCCAAAGTGCTCTCGAAGTAGTCTCATACATAACAAGAGCATATACAGATTCCGCAAGGTGCAAAGAGAGCGTAGATAGTGCCATCTCCTCTAGCTCCTACCACTGATCGTCAGACATGTTTGAAGGTCTACCTACATCACCACTCAATGGTCGATGCAACCCTCGCTGTGTCAATGCATCAAGCATACACTCTCTCCATGCTACAAAGTCTGACCCATCAAACATGCACATTTCGGAGAGATCATAATCTGAGCGATCATCTGTCTCTGCCATGAGCAGAATGTAGCAAACTAGAAAGCAAAACCACCTCACCAACAACACCTGGAAACTGTCTACAAATATGGCCAGAAACGCAATGTAAAACCTGTGAGACACACTCCAAAATAGAGCTCCCGCAATGTCAACCAAATCAGCCCTAAACTGGCTCGAATCACATCAACAAAAGTCTGCAAATATGGCTACAAATCAGCCCCAAATTTCAGCTCTTAAACAACTGCATAAACAAGTCACAAATGTGTCCCAGATCAGTCTACAACTGAGCCATACATGGACACCTGCAAAGAGGAAACAATGGCTGAAAATTCAGCACCCAAATAAGCCCTCAAACCTCCCTGTAAACTTGTAAACCTGTAGCTGAAACCTACTGAAAAACCTCAAGCCATTAGTGCTCGAATCCGGCTACCTAGCTCGTAGCCACACAAGCATACATCACAACATTCACTCTTGTGAGTGTGTCAAGATAACTGTACGCCTGTCAAACCCGTGAGCTAATCACCAAGCCCACAATGTGCGGTATCGATGCATACACACACACAAATCTCCCACCTGCAGAGAACACCGCACGCAAATGCTGAGTAAAACCCGCAATCTCTACCTAGATCGCATAAATGATACGCATAAAACTCCTGGGAAAATTTCGCTAGAGTTTCGTCAGTAAAACGGCCACAAAACCAGTAACCAAACTGACTGCACGCTCAAAACCATGAGCAACCAAAGCACATCAAACCGCACTCCAAATTCATGCACCAATCTCCACACTTTGCATACATCATTGCAAACACCTGCAAATCTAGTACACAAATATCTTCTCTACCTGTGATTGCCAAAAAACATGCTCGAGGCATACATTGCTGAGCTCAAAATGCAATCACATTAGTTTCCCTGAGCATCAAACCACATAAAGCATACATCGTATCCTCCCACCTGTGAGGAAACTTGCAGCAAATATCACTCTCACATCTGAGAGCAAGCCATGTGTGGAATCCTCGACACACAATAAACAACTGCTGCTGCAGAAAATTCAGCGTTCAGAATTTTAAAATTCTGATATGACGAGCGCGTCCAGAGCGTGCCAAAACCCCTAGGTAGACTCCTGGATCACATGTATCCGAGTCCGAGTGTGCAAAATATGCCAAAAACACTATTTTCGGGCTCTAAAACGCAGTTTTTTGCGTAGCTCCGTCATACAGAGTCAGATCTACATGATATGACGAGCGCGTCATATCATGTAGATCTGACTCTGTATGACGGAGCTACGCAAAACACTGCGTTTTAGAGCCCGAAAATAGTGTTTTTGGCATATTTTGCACACTCGGACTCGGATACATGTGATCCAGGAGTCTACCTTGGGGTTTTGGCACGCTCCGGACGCGCTCGTTATATCAGAATTTTAAAATTCTGAACGCTGAATTTTCTGCAGCAGTAGTTGTTTATTGTATGTCGAGGATTCCACACATGGCTTGCTCTCAGATGTGAGAGTGATATTTGCTGCAAGTTTCCTCACAGGTGGGAGGATACGATGTATGCTTTATGTGGTTTGATGCTCAGGGAGACTAATGTGATTGCATTTTGAGCTCGGCAATGTATGCCTCGAGCATGTTTTTTGGCAGTCACAGGTAGAGAAGATATTTGTGTACTAGATTTGCAGGTGTTTGCAATGATGTATGCAAAGTGTGGAGATTGGTGCATGAATTTGGAGTGCGGTTTGATGCGCTTTGGTTGCTCATGGTTTTGAGCGTGCAGTCAGTTTGGTTACTGGTTTTGTGGCCGTTTTACTGACGAAACTCTAGCGAAATTTTCCCAGGAGTTTTATGCGTATCATTTATGCGATCTAGGTAGAGATTGCGGGTTGCACTCAGCATTTGCGTGCGGTGTTCTCTGCAGGTGGGAGATTTGTGCGTGTGTATGCATCGATACCGCACATTGTGGGCTTGGTGATTAGCTCACGGGTTTGACAGGCGTACAGTTATCTTGACACACTCACAAGAGTGAATGTTGTGATGTATGCTTGTGTGGCTACGAGCTAGGTAGCCGGATTCGAGCACTAATGGCTTGAGGTTTTTCAGTAGGTTTCAGCTACAGGTTTACAAGTTTACAGGGAGGTTTGAGGGCTTATTTGGGTGTTGAGGGGATCGGGGAGCACCACAGACGGAGAGTGAGAGAGAGAGAAGGAGACACACACGATGTGGGTGGGGAGACTGTGAAGTGGCAGCTCCCCCTATACAGTATACTCACTATAAGTATAGGGTAACAGTGGGCGGGCGCCCATGACCTGAGCGACCGGTCAAGGCACATAGGCCTTAATCCCAACAAAGGATACCTGCTAGCTGTGGGAAAACAAAACGCATTCTCGAAGGTAGTACCAGCACACTCTCAACTACAAATGGAAGCGATCCTGCATTTTATAATGTCAGACAACGCGGACTACTCTCTCTCTCTCTCTCAATTCAAAAGAAACCGTATTTCTTTTCAAAATATCTCGTTCAACCTATCCGCCTTCTCCTTACGCACCTGCACCAACACAATGCGTCCGCGCTTGCAAGAATGCATGCAAGTTGCAGAGAGAGAGAGAGAGAGAGAGAGAGAGAGAGAGAGAGAGAGAGAAGCCCATCGCTCGCAAGACAGAGAGCAAGGATGTAATAGATGCAGGTTGCAAAGAGAGAGATATCAGAGAGGCAAAAACACCCATCGCTATCAGAGCGAGGGATTCGAGAGAGAGGTCGACGCTCACAGAAGAAGCTGAGAGAGAGAGAAGAGAGAAAGAAATTCTTTGCTCTCCACAATTTTTTTGGAAATAGTGCTTTCATACATATAATCATTCCCTTTACACGTAGAGAATTATTAGGGAGGGAGATCATTCCCTTTACGCATAGAGAGTTATGAGGGATGCTCTCTATGGCTGAAAACTTAACTTCCAATAGTTTCATATTTTTAGTCCACTCATACACATTGGATCCTTCACATTTTTCAACAACCCACCACCAGCACTCATGACTCCTTGAATGTTGCACTATACTCACCAATCAAACATTTTAATTCTTTAGGTTATTTTTCAAAAATACATATGAGATTTTTCATGACAAAAAGGGAACACATCACTAGGCTATGGCCTTGGGCATGGCCTTGGGCAGGCCAAAAAGAGTCTCACACAGGATTATTGAAAGAGCGCCGCCATATTTGGGCAGGCGCCTAAACTGAAATGGCGGTGTGCAAACAACCTTAGTCTGGAGGCTCGGCTATGGCGTCTGTCGTGACAAGCAGACAGCAAATCTAGGCGTTGCTTTCCCCAAAGTCGCTGCCAATTTACGAAAAACCAGGAAGAAGCACGAACGCCGTGCTCCCGCGACGACGCTCATCAGTCTCTTACTTGGTTTCGTTCTCTTCACACAGGTTTGCCATCGCCATTTGTTGCCCTCTTAAGATTCCATTTTGTATCATCGGACCTACCATTCCTGCTACACCAGCTCTGCCTGCGCTTCTGTTGAGCCATGGAGAAGGAGAAAGGCGTACAGATTTTTTATTACCTTGTTTGTGTTTTCGCTGAGCAAGGCACTCTGATAGCTTACTGTATTGAGCGATGACGCAAATAACAAGGAAGAATCTGTTCTAAACAGCTGTGTGCTACCATGGCTTGCATTTTTCCTGCCCTCTTTCTATAGCTCGAAGACGGAAAGCTGCAAATCATCATTCTGATTTGTGATTATCCTTTTCCTAGCTTTTGCTTCTTCTGTTGTTCAAGCCAATCAGGAACAACATGGCTGTATTTCTTTCACTGAGAAATGAGAATTCCTGGGGATGCTTAAAAGTAGGCTTCTCTAAGAGGTGGTACATAGTGGGATGCAGTGAGCAGCTCAGAGGTTTAAGCTGTCAAAACAGATACAACCAAGCCACATAGGCAAATTTAGAAAATTGATACATCCAAGCCATGATGGCTAGAAAGGTGAAAAAGCTCAAAAAGACCAGGAAAAACAACCTCTCTTACAAAGAGTAAATTGTGCCTGGACATCTATTGGGGCTCCGGACTATAGGTGTCCTAAAACTATCCGTTTGTGCGGGCTCCCTATAATACTCCTGATGATTGACGTTGGGGGGGGGATATAGAAGAAGAAGAAGAGAATTTTTAACGTCATGGGAAACTACCCCAAGAGACCTAGAGAGAGAGAGAGAGAGAGAGAGAGAGAGAGAGAGAGAGAGAGAGAGACTGTTTAACCATCATAGGAAACTCGTTCCTAGTTGTAATCAAAGTTGTAATTCAGCTACAACTTTATAGGTATGAATCCATGTAAGATTCTTTGCATCAATCAATGCTTTCCAAATAAATTACGAATGGGACATTAAGAGGTGCACCGTATGATTGATGCTCAAATGTTGTTTAGTATTGTGATAGTTTAACGCATTTGCAGCTTGAAGCTTGTAGCACTGCTGGTCATACATCTTAGCAAGGATGTCATGTTGTTCTAGGGCCTTTCAGAAAACTCCGCACTCAAGTACTTGTGAAAGCCAAGGGCTTGTTAGTTTCATAGTAACATCAAGTGGTTTTCTGGACAGTTTTATCTTTTAAGGCTCCTTTTAGCAACGTAAATTCAACATTTTTCCATAAAATGCACAAATGCAATGCAGAAACCTCCCTTTTGTTAGTTTCTATTCTTACATTTTGCATCTGCTCTTTCGTTATCTGAGTTGATGTCTCAATCTTCCACTAATATTGTTTGTTAACCATGTTTTACAGGTATTGCAATCTTTTTGAACAGTCTATACTTGCAGTTGCAGTACTGTAAACATTTACGCGTCAGCATCACTTCAATTTTGTTGTTAATAAGATGGTATGTGGTTTTGTTATCTTTATGAATAGTTCTTTTTGTTAAAGGAAAGGTTTAACTATTTTAATTTGCATATGTTGTTAAGTAAGTTTGGCTAGTCGTGCATACTATAGCATGTAGACAGTTATCATGCTTGAAAGAATACATTGGCTCCATGTTGAGTTTTTTCTTGTAGTTAGGAGGGCCATTCTTTCGTACGGAATGTTCTAGGAATCATACCTAGTTTGCACAAATTCACATCTTAAGAAAAAATTCAATGTTAGCTTGCTGCTACCATTGGTGGTGCATGTCTTTGTGGGAACTAAGCTTCTTGGGTCATTGACTTGATGACCTTGCTCTTGGTTCCACTGTAATGAGAGTCTCGTGCAAGATTTCACCAAGTTTGAAGCACGATGTGATCTCCATCTAATTGTTGTGGATAGCTCTCTTTTCTAATTTATCATTGCTTGTCATTGTATGCCATTCTTTGACTTTCCATTGTTTGATGGAGATTTGTTGTTCCCTTGAAGGTAAGAGATCTTGTCAACAAGCATGGTTGAGATCCGTAGTTGTTGCTCCAATTTGTTGACGATTGATGTGGGTATACTTATCTTCATTGTTTATGTAGAAGAAATATATACAAGAGGATGGTGATGAGTGTCCAGATTATGGTCTAAAACTTGGATGACCAAAGGAAAAAAATTCAATGGGAAAAAAATGCCTTTTGTATGTGCTCTAATTGAAGTCGAGCATTTGAACTTGAAGTACCTCTTCATGCAAAGTGAGTGCTTGGGAGAAACTAAGGAAGGGTGTCTAATACAAGTGTCAATTATGGGACACTATATGCATACAAGAAATTTGTCGAACAAAAGCATGCAGTGAGAAAGATCAAGTTGATGGGTGTTGCAAGAAAAAATGTAGCACATGTAACATCAAAGGATGTCGCAATAGCTTCCATGTTACGAAGAAGGATTTTTGATGTAGAAGCTTCTCCGCTCATATCTCATTGTGCTCAGTGCAGGAGTGTCTTTTGGACTTCCTCCTTCACTTCGCCAACATAAATTACATAGACTTTGACTCTTATGCTCACCTATAGCAGCATGAGTGAACAACGTAAGGGCCCCAAAATTGGCGCCCCTTTCCGTATTTTTTAATACTTAGAGAGGGTAAATTACAAAGTAGAGTCTTGGGAATTCCTTATCTGTATCGAGGTAGATACCACCTGTTTTGGCCAAATTTCAGCAGCATAACAACCCCAAAACATGCGCGAAACCAATTTTCCTACTGGAACTCACTTCCACTAGCAACCCTCTAATTTCTGCCCAAAAACAATAAATTCAGCTCGCTGTATTTACTGGTTTTTGCCTTGTTTTCAGTCTTAAACATTTTCGAACTGCTCTCTAGCAGTGGGGCACTATTCCCAAGGGTTTTGGCGTCCGCATGGCTGAAAAAGTCAATATACAGCTCATAACCAACGCTGAAAACACATCTATACGGTGAGGTTATCACCCTCATCGGTGCTTGCTTTGGAGTAGCAATTAGCTACTCTTGTTCCTGCTCAAGGAGGCTCTTGTCTCAGCTCAAAAGCATGAAACCACACAGTTGTACATCAATCAAATGAAGAGCCCTCTTGTGGGGCATCATCACATAATTGCACGTAGGGGGGAGAGAGAGCAGTGTGTAGTGTGCTGGTCATCACTCCTAGCACCACACTGTACATAGAGAGGAAAGGAAGCACTCCATAGCTCTTAACCTGTGAGGAAGTTACAAAAGGAGCCTTCTCTCTCTAAATTCAACACCACTTCTTCATGCATGAGGAAGTGCACAGAAATGTGCCACTTGGCGTGTTTACAAGCATTTTCCCATTTCGGGGTTGCCGCCTAAAAATCTCCCGAGTGGTTACCCAGTTGACTTCGCGCCAGAGTTGTAAAATGTTCCCCTTGTTATGATGCGAACACATTTCATGGCCCAAAATAGCAGTTCCCTAATTTTTAGGAGTTGCTTCCGTTGGGGCTCTCACTGGTCTTCTGACCATCTATTCCCATTGGGACCGCATCCAAAAGTGCAATGTGGCCCAATTGTCGGATACTTTTGTCACAAAGTGACGACGTGTCTGCCCGGGAGTCGAAACCCTAATTGCTGCTGAAAACCCTAATTTTGGAAACCCTAACCCTAATGTTGAGTGCGCGGCGGAGTGTGCAAGTGAAAGAGCACGCGAGGAAGTGCAGTGTGTGTCACAAAAATACGGAAGCGAAAACTGACTGTTAAATGCAATTTATATACTCAAGAGACTTTGGAGAGAAAGAGAGAAAGCTTGACACATCATTGGGGACCAGAAGATGGGCTGGTCCCCCTCCCCCCCCATAAAGAGAATATCTTTATTACTAAGGGAGAATTCTTTACAAGCACAGGAACGGGGCGAAAGCCGTCCTCTATTCTTTCTTGTCCTTCTTCTTCTTCTTCTGATTGAGAGAGTAGAAGAACTGCTCTCCTGACTACTAAGAGGATCTTTCCTCTTCTGTGAGATTTTGGGAAGCTCTCGTAGATGAGAGTCTATTTGCCACAAAACTCATCGGAAGCTCTAAAAAACGAGTCTATCTTCCGCTAACTATGTCTCTTCGGACATAATCATTCCTGCAGACAACCCACGAAGGAAACATGCAAAACACACGCACACACGCTTGTTGTAATTTTTTGCACATAACCAGAAATTGTTACCTGAGCGCGTTCCAATGCCGAAACAGAGGTACTTTTCGCGACGGAAATGCTCCAAACTTTGTGTGCGTGTGTATAGTAGGTAGAGAGGAATAGTTTCCTACTAAAGCTTTGCTGAAATTCACCCTAATATAGGTGATTAGGGGTTGAAAATAAAGAATTTGCAGCAGCTAGTAGAGAGAGAAAAAGAGTTTTCTACTACTTTACGCGATGAAACTTCTCCCATAGCTACCTATGACCATGAGAGGCCTTGTTCTAGGCGATGGGTGCACAGAGGCTCCACATACACCACAAGGTGCTGCTCTCAAGCTTCAATGGAGAGCTTCACTGCGTAGAGGACGTTCAACTTAGGGGGGGTAGTGCATTGCCAACCTGGCAAGAGGGGGAGAGGCTGCTCTCTTGTAGCCTCCCAGAAGAGGGGGCGCTAGCATGAAGAGAGAGAGAGAGAGAGAGAGAGAGAGAGAGAGAGATTGCATGGGAAAGTGTGCCAAGTGGCACACTTACTTTAAAATTTAAAAACCATTCAACTTTTGACTTAAAAAATCCTATGCTAGTTAATGAAATGTGCAATTAAGTGCACAACTGCACACATAGATGCAACCAATTAAATTGTTAGCTGCTCCCCAACGCAATGCCGTACCGACACTGCTCTGGCATTACCTGCTCGCACTTGTCCGGCCATTTGGTCCAGCATAAATCATTTAAGAATACTTTAACTAACTTATCCTAAGGCCGTAAAATAATCAGGCCTTAGGGTTAATATTCTAAGGACCCCATCTCATTCTTGTGCTTGCACTAGCGCGCGTAATTTTTTGAGCTTGAAATCTGAGGCTACTATCTATCCCTTCATTGAAGACCCGATTTCCCAATCGCTAGGGCTTTAGGGTATTTTCTGCTAGGGTCTCCCTGAGGTGCACTGGCCCAAACTTGGGCGCACCTGAGGCCCCAGAACTGCTAAATCTATTCTGATGTGCACACAACTAATTAGATAATTCTTTTCTCGTAAATAATTAATTATTTACAAAGTCTGACTTAGTTACATCCCTCTTGGTTCTAAACAGTTGACCTCAACTGTAGAGCGTCAACATAACTGTGCAAGATGTCTGGGTATTCCTTAAGATCGGACTTAGTCATCCACTTTGCATCTAAAGGAGTGTAATTCTTGAACTTGACTAAATACTTTCGATGTAGACTCCCCGACTTGAGTTGTCTCTCCGAGTGGTGTATTATCTGTTCAGGATGAAGGATTTCCTCAGTCTCTTCGACTTCTAGAGGATCTTCTTGTACTGGCGCCACTGAAGGAGGTCCAACATATGGTCGGAGGAGACTGACATGAAAAGCATTATGGATGCGCCAGTGAGAAGGCAAGTCAAATTGGAAAGTCACGTCATTGACTTTATCTGTAATTTTGAAAGGGCCATAAAATCTATGGGAAAGTTTGATAACTTTCCCTTTGCCGACCCGCTTTTTCAATCTAGTTTTCTCAAACCGAAGCAGGACATATTGTTCTTTTTCTAGATTGAGATTCCTTCTTTGCTTGTCTGCTTTTCTCTTTTGTTGCTCTTGAGTACAAAGAATCGCTTGCTTTACTTGTTGATGGGCAATATCAATATTGCGCACAAATTCATCTGCGGCGAAGATATTTTCTTTGGTAACCATAATAGGAAGTAAGAGTGGCTTCCCATAAATAATTTCGAAGGGAGCTTTACCAATTGAGGAATGTATGGTATTATTATACGCAAACTCAATGATTGGTAAGTACTGTTCCCATTCGGATTGTCGTTCCGAAACATAGCACTTGAGGAGATCTAAAACAGTGGCATTAGCGATTTCGCTTTGACCATCTGTTTGAGGATGATAAGCTGATGAAAAGTCAAGCTTAGTTCCCAAGTTTTCAAACAATGCCTGCCAAAATAGACTAGTCATGCGGGGATCTCTATCGCTGACAATAGTCTTTGGCAATCCATGGTGTTTAAAAATCTGAGCTAGAAATATTCTAGCCATGTGATCAGCTTTGATCGTCTTCTTTACTGGAAGAAAATGTGCTTGCTTACTAAATCTGTCTACTATAGTCCAGATTGCATCATTTCCATTCTTGGATCGAGGAAGATCCGTAATAAAATCCAAGGCAATACTTTCCCATGGCGTGTTAGGCACAGGGAGCGGCTGAAGCTTGCCATAAACTTTATGTCTGTCATATTTTACTTTTTGGCAGACTAAACACTCTCGTACATGTTTTTCAATGTCCGCACGGAGTGTTGGCCAAAAGAAATACCTTTCGAGGGCACTAGTGGTGGAAGCAATTCCCCGATGCCCAGCATAAGGAGAATTATGCGCTTCATCCATCACCTTCTGTCGTAAGGGCTGAGCTATGCATATTGCTTGTTGACGATAGAGTGTATTATCCTTGATGGAATAAGGTGGCTTTGAGTGACCAGCTTGAAGATCTGCCCAAATTGTGGCGAAGTCTGGATCTTGAGGATACATCTCGCTGAGAGATTCTAGTTCCTCATGATAAATTGTTGTTAGTGCATTGATCTTTGGACGCCTGGAGAGAGCATCTGCAACTGCATTCTTCGTTCCATAAGTATGTAAAATCTGAAAATGGAACATTGAAAGAAAGTTGGCCCATCTCATCTGCTTTTCTGATAACTTTCTCTGTGTGAGAAAGTAGCGAAGACTTTGATGATCTGTCTTGATAATAAAATCAGCTCCTAACAAATAGTGTTTCCAAATGGAAAGAGCATGAATTACTGCCATTAACTCTTTCTCGTATATGGAAACATGCAACTCTGCATCTTTAAGGCGCCGACTTTCATAGGCTATCACGTGACCCTCTTGGTTCAAGATTGCTCCTACACAATCTCCAGATGCATCGCAGTATACCTCGAAAGGTTTGCGAAGATCAGGGACGGTGAAAACAGGTTCGTGACTGAGTAGATACTTAAGCTTTTTGAAAGCTTGTTTTTGTCCAGACCCCCAATGGAATGGAATCCGCTTCTTTGTCAGGTCATGGAGGGGACCTGCTATCGCGGCAAAAGCTCAAATGAAACGCCGATAATAGGAACAGAGGCCAAGGAAACTTCGTACATCATGTATTGTAGTTGGCGTAGGCCATTCTACAACTGCTTGAATCTTATCAGGGTCCATTCTCACCTGATTGTGAGATACTATATGGCCCAAATAGTGGATTTCTTTTAGAAAGAACTCACTCTTCTTAGCATTCACAAATAATTTGTGTTTGCGTAATTCTTCAAACACTAAGGCGAGATGCTTATAGTGTTCGTCTTCTGTCTCTGAGAAGATTAAGACGTCATCAAAGAAAACGCCTGTGAAGCTTCTATATGAGTCGAAGATTCTATCCATCATTCTGTTGAATGTGGCTGGTGCATTAGTGAGTCCAAAAGGCATCACTAAGAATTCATACAACCCGAAGGTTGTTCTAAATGAAGTCTTATGCACATCCTGAGGAGCTATGCGGATTTGATGATAACCGCTCTTCAAGTCTATACGACTGAAGACACTTGCTCCGTGTAACTTGTCAAGAATGTCGTCAATCCGAGGGATTGGAAATCGATTCTTGATTGTGATCTATAATCTATACACATGCGGAATGTGCCATCCTTTTTCTGTACTAGCAAGACAGGTGAACAATATGGAGAAGTACTAGGCCTTATTAAGCCCTTCTCCAAAAGTTCGTTAACTTGCTTGAGAATTTCCTCTTGCTGCATTAGACTAACTCGATAAGGGGGCTGATTTGGAGGAGAACTTTGTGGGATCAAATCAATTGTATGATCTTCAGGTCGCGAAGGTGGGAGTTCATTTGGAAGTTCATCTGCAAAGCAATCTTTATAACTTTCTAATAACTTAAGTCTTTTTTGCTCTAAAGAGGAAGAAAGTTGTGAAACAGACACCTCTCTCTCTCTTGCAAAAATCAAGTACGTTGAAACACACTTTTTCATTTCTTTCTTGATGGCAATGTGATTGGCAATAGGAATACGCCAATCACCTGCATGTGCAAGTACAAGATACTCCTTTCCTTTATGAGCAAAGGATAAGGTTTTCTGAACATAGTCTGGAATGGGATGCATCTTGTAATGCCAAGGCATTCCCAAGATAACATCGCATCCTTCAAGTGAAGCTAGTAAGAAAGACTCTTGATCCTTGTAGTCGTCGACCTTTAGATTCAACTTCCCTATGATTGGAGTAGAGTTTGAGTTTTGCCCTTTGAAAGCGGATTGTGCTTGAATAGAAACTCCAAAACGGTTGGGCTGCAAGTTCAGGTCATCAGCTAGCTTGGTAGAGATGAAGAAGTCTGTACTGCCAAGGTCAAACAAAATGAGAGCCGGTTGGTTGTTGATGCTACCCAATGCTTTAAGAAGAGCTCTTTCTTTTCCATCCTTGGTTGTATTTCCCTGTACATCTGGGACTGCATTGGAAGAGGGTGGTTGTGGAGGTTTGGTAGGACAATCACCCTTCATATGACCAACTTGTCCACACTTGAAGCATCTTCCTTCACTAATGTAAGTTCGCAACTCAGCAGGAGAGAGATATCTCCCTTTCTTGGGCTGATTTGGCTTTGCTTCTGCTTCGGAGGCGGTTCTTTTCTTCTTTTGAGAAGAAGAAGTAGAGGTAGGCTGCTCATGGAGAGCCTTCTGCTTGGCATGGTAAGTGCTTTGCTCCATCTTCCTGGGAGTACCCTTGTCATGTATTCCATCAGCTATGCGGGCTGATTCCATAGGTATCTGCAAGTTACCTCGAGGGTAAAGCTTCATAGCCTTTTGCAAAGCTTCATGCAATCCTGCTTCAAACTTGCGCATCTTTTCCGAATCGTCAATCTTCTTGAATGGAGTGACTTTCAAGAGAACGTCCCAAAACCTATCCACATAGCGTGGAACAGTTTCGTTCTCCGACTGTGAAAGTCGATCCCATTCTTTCTTTACCTCTTCCTCATAGTTTGGAGGAAGGAACTGTGCGTAGAACTCCTTCTTGAAAGCAGTTCAATCTTGGGTTTTATGATCTTCCAGGATAAGGGTTAACCACCAACTGCTGGCGGTGCCTTTTAGGTACATACTAACATGGTGAAGCTTGGATCTTTCTTTAAAATTCCCTTCAGCAAATGCAACTTCGAATTGGCGGATGAAAGCCAACGCTTTGTCATTATCACGCCGCCCATTGTAGGTGTCGAATTTCACATCTTTGTCTCCCGACTTGAATGCTTTCTGCCTGTGGTGCTTCTTCTTACGATGCTCCTTCTTTCTATGCTTAGACTCCTTATGGACAGGAGTCTTTTCCCTTGAATGCACTTCTTGCTGCGACGGATCTTCTAGGAACATGTCTTCCGGAGCAACTATGTCATCCAGATCCTTCATGAAAGAGAACTGAGGGGAATCAGGAGGATCCTGCTCTTGAACCTTTGGGTTAAACCGCACATGACGTTCTGGAAGTTTCCTGTGCCTCTCGTGCATGCGGGAGGTTCCAATCAAAGGATCTTTCCTTGGTTCTGGCGCCTTTGGGTTCTGCGGGATTTCTCCCGACCCCATTGGCATTTTCTCCTTCCCTTTCTCAAGAGTATGGAGAATCTTTTGGACTTTTGGATGGGGGAGAGCTTTTTACAACTCTTCCACCTGCTGTTGAAGGAGAGAGAACTCTATCTCGAGTCCTCCCATTTCTGCAGTCTGCCAAGAGTCGTCAATCCCTTAAGGAAGAGAGAGATGACCTTGCTCTCATACCACTATCACAAAAATACGGAAGCGAAAACTGACTGTTAAATGCAATTTATATACTCAAGAGACTTTGGAGAGAAAGAGAGAAAGCTTGACACATCATTGGGGACCAGAAGATGGGCTGGTCCCCCCCCCCATAAAGAGAATATCTTTATTACTAAGGGAGAATTCTTTGCAAGCACAGGAACGGGGCGAAAGCCGGTCCTCTATTCTTTCTTGTCCTTCTTCTTCTTCTGACTGAGAGAGTAGAAGAACTGCTCTCCTGACTACTAAGAGGATCTTTCCTCTTCTGTGAGATTTTGGGAAGCTCTCGTAGATGAGAGTCTATCTTCCACAAAACTCATCAGAAGCTCTCAAAAACGAGAGTCTATCTTCCGCTAACTGTGTCTCTTCGGACATAATCATTCCTGCAGACAACCCACGAAGGAAACATGCAAAACACACGCACACACGCTTGCTGTAATTTTCTGCACATAGCCAGAAATTGTTACCTGAGCGCTTTCCAATGCCGAAACGGAGGTCCTTTTCGTGACGGAAATGCTCCAAACTTTGTGTGTGTGTATAGTAGGTAGAGAGGAATAGTTTCCTACTAAAGCTTTGCTGAAATTCACCCTAATACAGGTGATTAGGGGCTGAAAACAGAGAATTTGCAGCAGCTAGTAGAGAGAGAAAAAGAGTTTTCTACTACTTTACGTGATGAAACTTCTCCCACAGTTGCCTATGACCATGAGAGGCCTTGTTCTAGGCGATGGGTGCACAGAGGCTCCACATACACCACAAGGTGCTGCTCTCAAGCTTCAATGGAGAGCTTCACTGCGTAGAGGACGTTCAACTTAGGGGGGGTAGTGCACTGCCAACCTGGCAAGAGGGGGAGAGGCTGCTCTCTTGTAGCCTCCCAGAAGAGGGGGCGCTAGCATGAAGAGAGAGAGAGAGAGAGAGAGAGAGAGAGAGAGAGAGAGAGAGAGAGAGAGAGAGATTGCATGGGAAAGTGTGCCAAGTGGCACACTTACTTTAAAATTTAAAAACCATTCAACTTTTGACTTAAAAAATCCTATGCTAGTTAATGAAATGTGCAATTAAGTGCACAACTGCAAGAGAGAGAGAGAGAGAGAGAGAGAGAGAGAGAGAGAGAGAGAGATTGCATGGGAAAGTGTGCCAAGTGGCACACTTACTTCAAAATTTAAAAACCATTCAACTTTTGACTTAAAAAATCCTATGCTAGTTAATGAAATGTGCAATTAAGTGCACAATTGCTCACATAGATGCAACCAATTAAATTGTTAGCTGCTCCCCAGCGCAATGCCGTACCGACACTGCTCTGGCATTACCTGTTCGCACTTGTCCGGCCATTTGGTCCAGCGTAAATCATTTAAGAATACTTTAACTAACTTATCCTAAGGCCGTAAAATAATCAGGCCTTAGGGTTAATATTCTAAGGACCCCATCTCATTCTTGTGCTTGCACTAACGCGCGTAATTTTCTGAGCTTGAAATCTGAGGCTACTATCTACCTCTTCATTGAAGACCCGATTTCCCAATCGCTAGAGCTTCAGGGTATTTTCTGCTAGGGTCTCCCTGAGGTGCACTGGCCCAAACTTGGGCGCACCTGAGGCCCCAGAATTGCTAAATCTATTCTGATGTGCACACAACTAATTAGATAATTCTTTTCTCGTAAATAATTAATTATTTACAAAGTCTGACTTAGTCACAGTGTGTGTGCAGAGAGGGGTGGCGAAAGCCAACAGGAGAGGAAGCGCTAGCAAAACGATGAGGGAGAGAGAGAGGGCTCACGTTTTTGGGAAAAACTTAATAAGTGAGTTTTGGGTTTTCCCACTTTTATTATAAGCGACCTTTAAAAAATGTGTCCAGGTTCTTGGACAAAGTATAAAAATGTACAAAAAGGGGTTATTTAGGCCTTTAACCCAACAACCTCCCACTTAAAGGCATAAATGACGCTTTTAAGTTAACCAACTCCCACCAGCTGTATGCAATGCTCATGTTGAGCCTTAGCAAGACTCTTGGTGAGAACATTTGCAGGGTTATCTTGTGTGTGAATCTTAGTCAAGGTGACTAGACCATCCTCCAATACCTGTCGTATGAAGTGGTATCGCACATCAATGTGCTTGTCCGTGCATGAAACATGGCATTCTTCGCCAAATAGACAACACTTTGGCTATCACATCCCAAGACAGGAGTACTAGCTAGCATACCAAGCTCTTTGACAAGTCTGCCCAACCATATGGCCTCTTTAGAAGCCTCAGTGGCTGAAATATATTCAGCCTCAGTAGTACTCAATGCCACAATTTTATGCACTCGTGAACACCAAGAGACAGCACCGCCAGCAATAGCAAACACATAGCCACTAGTGGACTTCCTGGTATCCAAGTCACCTGCCATATCTGCATCACAATAGCCCTGCAACTTCAAGTCACTTTTGCCATAGCATATACACCTAGATTGTGTACCTGACAAGTATCTCAGAATGCATTTCATAGCTTCCCAATGTGCTTTGCCGGGATTGGACAACTCCCACCGCATGGGCAATGTCAGGACGAGTGGCAACCATAGCATACATAAGAGAACCACAAGCTGATGCACAAGGGATTCCCTTCATAGCATTCACTGCCACGTCATCCTTTGGGCAATCGGCTTTGCTAAGTTTTGTGTGTGGAGGTAAAGGTACTCCAAGTGACTTAGCTTCAGCCATGTTAAACCTATCAAGTACTTTAGCAATGTACTTTTCTTGAGATAAGAAGAGCAATTTCAGCTTTCTATCTCTCTTGATTCTCATGCCCAAGATGTGCTCAGCATCACCTAAATCCTTCATTGTAAAAGCTGAATTCAGCTGACGTTTAAGAGCATCAATGGTAGACTTATGCTTCCCAGCAATCAACATATCATCTACATATAGCACAAGGATTATAGGACTTCCATCATTATCCTTCTTTGTATACAAACAATGGTCTGAATGACTGCGTTTAAAGCCTTGAGACAGCATAAAAGTATCAAATTTTTTGTACCATTGACGTGATGACTGCCTCAAACCATACAATGCCCTTCTTAGTTTGCATACAAGCTCCTTTCTATCAGGAACTACCAAAACCCTCAGGTTGCTTCATGTAGATATCTTCATCAATGTCACCATGAAGAAAAGCTGTTTTTACATCCATTTGATTCAATTCTAAGTCAAGCACTGCAGCGAGAGCAAAAAGGATACGCAATGTCGTAAGCTTTACAACAGGAGAAAAGATCTCTTGAAAGTCAATCCCCTCTTTCTGTGCATACCCTTTGGCAACTAACCTTGCTTTATACTTGGGCTTTCCGTCAACACATTTGACCTTGTAAACCCATTTGTTAGGAAGAGCCTTTCTTCCTTTAGGCAATGGCACAAGATCCCAAGTATTGTTTGCATGCAAAGATTTGATTTCCTCTTGCATCGCAAGCTCCCACTTACTGCTCAACTCACATGATTTTGCCTCTTTATATGTAAGAGGCTCTCCCTCATCTGTCAACATAACATGATGCAAAGAGGGGTCAAAGCGCTGTATCAACCCTCTGACACGAGTAGACCTGCGTACCCAATGATCTACATTCTCAGGCATAGGTTCTACATCAGGAGGCAACTCATTTTCAGCATGCTTATGCTGCTGAAAATCATTTTCAGCCATGACAGGTGGCTGTCCATCCTCATTTGGAGCATCTAAATCATGTCCTACCTCTTTTGGCCCAAGGTTAACCGGTTGATTATCAATTTCAGCTTGCAGTAATGCATCCTGAGGCTCTTTTTCAACATCAATAGGTGGCAAGAGAGGCTGAAATTTGATCGATTTCTTGTCAATTTCAGAAGATGTAGCATTTTTCAACAGTTTAGCCTCATTGAACACTACATCTCGGCTGCGTACTACCCTCTTAAACTGAGGCAACCATATCCTGTAGCCCATTTCACCCTCTTCCCCATAACTTAGGAAGAGTCCTTGGATGGATTTGGCATCTAGCTTTGTCCTCAAGTCATTACGAACATGGACAAAAGCCTCGCAGCCAAACACTCTCAAATGATCATAAGAGGCAGGTTTGCCAGACCAAACCTCCTCTGGAATGTCATTTTTAGCGTATTGTTAGGAGAGCGATTGCATACATGAACTGTAGTTTTCAAAGCCTCTCCCCAAAACCCATGAGGGAGATTAGCCGTGGACAACATGCAACACACTCTCTCACATAAAGTACGGTTATACCTCTCAGCCACACCATTAGAAGATGGATTATAAGGGGCTGTCAACTCCCTTTTAATCCCATATTCTTCGCAATAACGTTGTCAACTCCCTTTTAATCCCATATTCTTCGCAATAACGCTGAAATTCAGCAGACGTGTACTCCCCCCATTGTCAGATCTCAGACATTTAAGCTTACTACCCTTTTGCGTGGTCACAAAAGCATGAAACCTCTTAAATGCATTAAATGTCTCTCTTATTCTTTAACAAATATGCCCAACCTTTCCTAGTGCAATCATCAATGAATGTAACAAAGTATGATGCACCACCAAAAGACTTAACAGGCATTGAACATACATCGGAGTGAATTAAATCAAGAGCATTAGCTTTGCGCGAGACACCAGAGTAATAAGAAGACTTTTTTTGTTTACCATACAAACAGTCATTACAAAAATTTAACTTGGTGCCCTTTACATCAACCCTCTTCAAAGAGGAGAGCACATCAAGTCCCTTCTGGCTCATATGGCCAAGTCTTTTGTGCCACAACTCCAAATGAGAAGCAACTTTGGCCACTGCAAGAAACTTGCTAGGCAAAGCTTTGGCATGTAAATAGTACAATGTACCACTCTTGCATCCCTTGACAATGAGCATTGATCCCTTAAGCAACTTCCATGGACCCCCAGCAAAAATGGTTGTATAACCCTGTGCATCCATCTGGCCAACAGATAATAGACTCTTCTTGATGCCTGGTACATACCTTACATCTTTAAGCATAAACTCTTGGCCATTGTTTAATGCCAAGCGCACAATGCCCATTCCTTCAATGTCACAAGCATGGTTATCCCCAAGGTAAACCTTGCCATACTTGTCTGCATGATAAGAAGCAAAACACTCCACAGATGGAGTCACATGAAATGAGGCACCCGAATCTACTATCCAAGACTGTGTAGTAAGGCTATCATTTGCACTTAGCAATGCATCAATGACATCTCTACGTGAGATAAGCATGTCTTTTGCATTTGCTACAATAAAATCTGAGGGGCATGAAGCTGCAACCAAGATCTCCTCATTGTCGGATAACTCTGTGATAACCACACTAGAGGATACATTGACAGTCTTCGAATCCTCGGAGGAGGTACCTGCTGATTTTTCCCCTTTCTTATTCTCTGTCCTCTTCTTCTCCTGTGATTCCTTCTTTCTTTCTTGCTCTTTCTTGAAATACCTGCAATTTGGCTTCTTATGGCCTTTTCTGCCACACTGGTAACAAGTCACATCCTTATCCCTAGACTTGCTTTTGCTCCTGTTTTGAGTCTTGGTACCTGTATTTTGCTTCTGATTTCTGTCTCTTGCATTGTAAGCAGAATTGCCACCTTCCCCACCACTAGACTTGCGTCTAATTTCCTCATTTAAGATGGAGCCTCACACTCCATCATATGCGAGGTTGGGACTATTACTCAAAGAAACCACAAGCGTTTCCCACGAGTCTTGCAAAGTTATCAACAAAAATATGGCTTTCAACTTGTCATCAAAAGGTTGAAGCCCAGTATCCTGTAGCTGACTCATAACACTGGTGAAAGCACTTAAGTGCTCAGAAGCCGACTTGGCTTCGTCAAGCATCATGTTCACCAGTTTGCGCATCAAATGCACCTGATTCACAGGGGTGGCATTCTTATAAGTGGCCTTCAACTTATGCCAAATTGCATGTGCACTGTCCAAGCCCTTTATGTCCACCAGAATGTCATCGGTAACAGCCATTTTGATATAGGCCTTTGCCCTCTTGTTGAGCTTGGCCCAATCCTCATCCGGCATATCCTCAGGCTTTACAACAAAAAGGGCGTCCTTACAATCCTTGAGGAACAAAATCCCCTGCATCCTGTCGTGCCATAGGTCGAAATCTGTATCGTCAAATCGCTTGATTTCCATCAAGCTCTTGGCATCAGACGACGAGGAAGTAAAGGCCATTTGCACGGATAAAAATGCAGCAAAAAGTGTCTACACAAAATCTGAAAATTTCCAGTGATCACAATGTACAATACGTTGCATACAATGTGCTGAAAATTTCAGCAATTAACAAGTACCCCCAATGCGTACTTGCATAAACCCACAAAAGGCGTACATAAACCTCAATTTGTGTACATAAAAACAATCCAATTCTGAATTTTCTGCAAATTTACTGTTTTGGCGCATCAATTTGCATCAAATGGACCTATTTTGAGTGGGAAAAGCAAGGGGCATTCACGAGAATCGATTTAGATCACCTGCGTTTTGCTGTTTTGACCTGTAATTTTTTGGTTTTTATCTGTTTTGACCTAATTTCAACCTGTTTTAGGCTGTTTTGGGAACCCTAATCACCCTAGGTGACACCGAAAGCAAGGGGCTTCGCGATGAAAGCGGAAATTTGACGTAAGAGAAGCCTTTTGCCTGCTGTCCAGCCACCTGCGCAAAGCTTCTGAAACCCTAATCTGGCTCTGATACCAGTTGTTGAGCGCACGACGGTGTGTGCAAGTGAAAGAGCACGCGAGGAAGTGCAGTGTGTGTGCAGAGAGGGGTGGCGAAAGCCAGCAGGAGAGGAAGCGCTAGCAGAACGATGAGGGAGAGAGAGAGGACTCACGTTTTTGGGGAAAACTCACTTATGGGGAAAACTCAATAAGTGAGTTTTGGGTTTTCCCACTTTTATTATAAGTGACCTTTAATAAATGTGTCCAGGTTCTGTCCAGGAACCTGGACAAAGTATAAAAATGTACAAAAAGGGGTTATTTAGGCCTTTAACCCAACACCTAAAACGTGCAAACCCTAAAATCTACCAAAAACCCTAACCCTAAAACTTGCAAACCCTAAAAATTGCCAAAAACCCTAACCCTAACCCTAACCCTAGGGTTGTAGACTGAACCCGGAAAAAAGCGCTGATATGATGACTTGGCACCGTACGGAACTTTTTGGATTTTGCACTGGGAAAAAGCAGCTTTTGCTCTACGCAAATTGAGATAGAGAGAGAATACTTTTGCTTATTTTAACAACTCAAGAGAGCTTGAGAGAGGAAAGAGCCTTTGCTTTTGTTTTTAGGCTTTTGATTTGAAGCTTTTCGGGGCTCTGCTTTTGGCATCCCTTGTAAACATTAAATAAGTGGTTTGGGCTCCCACTCTACAGAGCATCTAGACGCAGAGTCTGAGAGTGAGACCCGACCCACTCTTGTACTTTGAACACTGATTAATACATAAAGAAATACCGAAAGGGGCGCCAGTCTCTGGGGCCAATATCTCTAGGCACGAAACTCCGCCAAGCCATTGCAAATCTATTGTGAATTGTGAACTGTTTTGAAGTGGTTATTTGGTGCTGTTGTGATTGATTCTTGACTTGGAGTGTCCAAGTTTGTTACAACGGTATCAGAGCACGACCGATTTCTCTTCTATGGGAAATCCGATTCCAATTTTTTTCCGCGGTACCTATGGCTTCACGCAAGGATCAATCGACTCCCTTTGTATCCGGAGATGCGGGCAGGGATCACAACGAAGATTCCAGCAGAGAGTATGGCCCGCCTCGGCCTACTCAGCGAGCAACGAGAGGTGAAGCGTCGTCAATTGATCGGCGATGCAACAAAGATGATGCTCAGTTTTGTGAAGGATCCGAAATTTGCAAAATATATGAGCGAGACTTCTTTTCAGGAAGTGCACGAGTACTCAGGCGGAGCAATGAGAGGTGAAGCGTCGTCAATTGATCAGCGATGCAACAAAGATGATGCTCAGTTTTGCGAAGGATCCGAAATTTGCAAAATATATGAGCGAGACTTCTTTTCAAGAAGTGCACGAGTACTCAGGCGGAGCAACGAGAGGTGAAGCGTCGTCAATTGATCGGCGATGCAACAAAGATGATGCTCAGTTTTGCGAAGGATCCGAAATTTGCAAAATATACGAGCGAGACTTCTTTTCAGGAAGTGCTTGAGCATTGGCAAAAAACGACAACACCACCTCCGAAACCCGCTCTCAAGAAACCTTCTGCTCACAAGACCTATTCAGAGAAGGAATTAGAAGAGGTGGTTGATGCACGGATTGCTCAGCTTTTGACGCGCTGAACAAAGCCAAAAAGCACTGATTTCCCGGGTTATTTGGGTTGTCAATCGACATTTGATAAAGCAAAGAAACAGAAGAAGCGTGTTCGATTTGAAGAAGTCCCAGTTTTTCTTCTGACGATTCTTCTAGCTCTTTAGATTCGAGCGAAGAAGATAGAAAAGGCAAAAAGCGAAGCAAGAAACAACGCTTCGGAAAGGGCAAGAAAAAGGCAAAGAAGTCTAAATCTCGCCCAGTGAGTGACAGTTCTACAGAGGACTCGTCTACAGACAGTTCAGACTCTGATGACGACAACTTTTATGCGAACAAGAAGAATTTTTAAAAAGCCAACCAGTATGACTTTCTGGAAGATAAAAGCAAGAAAGTCTGAGAGTTTAAGGAAGGTGGACAGTCGATCAAATCTGACACTTTTTCAGGATACAAAGATGCTTCGAAAGCTTTGTCTTTTATAGAGCAGTTTGACATCGCTTTCGCGGGAGGATGCTACTCAGAGCACTCCAAGATTCGGAGAGCTGCCTTGTAAGGTGCAGCGGAATGAATGAAGTATTTTCTCAAGATTAGTGATCTATATTTGCTCAAGGTTCCTTTTAGTTCTTAGGGAAGGAGAGAGCCTTCCGTCTTATGGAGAGTGCTATGATCACGAACAAAGTGAGTGGATATTGGGCGTGCAAGTGTATGAGACTGAGAGAAGGAGAGAGAAGAGATACAACACCCGAGAGGTTGTAAAACCCTCTTCCGAAGGCCCCACTCTCGTCGGCGAGAGTGGTCTACTTTTTGATTGCACAAAGTGGTACAATGCGTATGCAATGGACTGATGCAACTTGGACTATACCGATGACTACGACGGTGACGACGACGACGACTTGATGGCTGAAATCTGTGGTCTTCTATCTGCTGAATTTCGGGACTGTTTCGGTGGCTGAAATTGACTGTTTTGGCTGCGTTTTAAGGGCTGAAAATGCTGCTGCAAGTGCTCCAATTGTGGCTGAAAGTGAAATCGCTGCAGCAAGGCAAAAACGCCAGCAAAAACACTAGCTTGGCTGGGGGTTTCCGGCGATGGCCACTGCAAAACGCTAGGGCATACGGTACTGCTGCTAGCGATTCTGCAACTGCCAGGCTTGGAAGACTTCTGGCGAGGATACCAATTGAAAACGCTGGGCTGAGGTGTGGTGAGTGAAACCGGCCTGTTATATCCAAAAAGGGCGGTAGACCTTAGACTTAAACCTTATTTGCTTTCACCCATTTAATTTGTCGCCCACTTTACAAGACACAACAAAGGGGAAAGGGATACATGTTGCTAGACTGCACTTGTATGAGTAGACCGACACTAGATTGGCCCCTAAATTAGGCGCCCCTTTCGGTATTTCTTTATTCTTTAACAGAGGGAATAAAGCTGTGGTTCCCTACAAGCTGCCCCACACAATATTGGCTGAATTTCCACTGTTCTGGCCCGATTTTGGCAGCATAACTGTACTAGGACCCTTCACAGTCAGTATCCCCACGCATTGGATGACTTTCCCGACGCATACGGACACTTTGCAAAACCTGGCGAGAATATGCAACACGCTGAATTCTCTGTTTTTTGCCCCGAAAATGCACCAGATCACTTGTACAGCGGTCCCCTCGCGTCCCCGAACCTTCTGGGGGTATTAGGGTCCGTTTAGGGCCAAAACCCTAAACCTGCAAAAATACACAACATGCTGTAATTCACTATTTCGGGCTCCGTTTTGCGTGCCGGTCACATCCATAGCAAGTCCTCGAGCTCCCGCACCTGTAGGGCTACTTGCCCTTTGAATCGGACGCGATTTCGCACGTGAAACGTCTCCGAATCATCTGTACCTGCGGGGGATTAGCGGCTAGCTAATCTAGTACGTGTGCAAGAGTCTCTTGCCTGGGCAATTGCGCATGAATCCACACAACTGTACATTGGTCAATTGAAAATCCCACTAGAGGGGCATAACATACTGCCATAGGGGAGAGAGAGGGCAATGCGTAGCGTGCAGGGCATCACTCTTGGCACCGTACTGTACATAAGAGGGAAAGGAAGCACTCCATAGCTCTCAATCTGTGACAAAAACTGAAAATGAGTCCGCTTGCTCCTAAAATCAGCGCCACTTCTTCCTGCATGAGGAAAGAGCACAGAAATGTGCCACTAGGCACATTTACAGGCCATTTCCCATTTCGGGGTTACCACCTAAAAATCTCCTGATCGGTTGCCCAGTTGACTTCACGGCAGAGTAATAAAATGTTCCCCTTGTCATTCCGGAGGTAATGACGCCAACACATTTTCAGGTCCCAAAATAGTAGTTCCCTAAATTTTAGGAGATGCTGCCATTGTATCTTTCTAGGTCATCTGACCCTCTTTGTACATTGCAGCCACACCAAGAACTGAAATGTAGCCTCTGTAGCAAAGGATTCCACTTTGGCTAGTCAATGACCCCACTTTGGCTAACCGTAGTCCTTGTCCAACCTTAGTGCTCTCTTGCCCTCAGGCCTGGACTCCCTTTGAACAGTTCCACACTAGCTATGCGATGCAGGGCAGTTAGATTTCCTGAGGGGTGTTTCCAAAAAGTGAATAAATAAATAATAAGAAAGAAATCAACAAAAAGGATAGATAGTAGTCACACGTTGATGACAGCGAGTGTGGGGATCCCAAAAATGCTAGGGGGTCTGAGAGGGTACTGCTGAGAAGTTGCCTGTTGAGCGGAAGCTCCTGCTGCTTCTCCTGCCAGAAAGTGCTAACTTGGGTTTGCTTATATATTAACTTAGCAAAATTGCCCTACCTACTTTTGTTGGAAAGTCACTAAAAAATAATAAGTGAAAATACCAAAAATAGGGAAAATAGTCTAAATGCATTGGAAAATTTCCCTGACTAAATCTCATGGATTCTGAAGGGAATACTGATGATCATGTTGTGTGCAACCGGAGGATATGCATCTACACTAAGTGATTGGGCATGCACGGTCTACGAATAGACTCCCAAAAGTGCCAGATCACTTCTAAATCTAGACTGACTGGACTGACTGAACCTTGTTGTGGTGTAGCTTGTCCACGGACACATAGGGTTGGGATGTGTCACGTGACATCCCCTCCTTTTCAAAGTGAGGTACTGGTACCGAACTGTATGGCGTCGAGGGAGATCGCCAATAGCATCGGGAATCTTGGAAGGGACTCTTCGTAGGCCCACTGTGATGTGTGGGTCGTGCGGTACTTGAACTTCATAAAGGTCTGCAACGCTTGCTTCTTTGGGCCGCGCCGAAAGCGACACAAAGTCTTCTGTGGCTCCTTCCTTGCTTCAACTTCGTCTAGAGTCATGCTTCTTTCGTCTTCAAGAATCTCCATGGTTGAAAATTCCTGAAACCATTTCCAACTCAAAAACATGACCATACCCATTCCATGTAAAGTGAGTGGAAAAAATCTTGTCTTCGCTAAAGACTGTGTATGCAATGTAGATGAACATAGATACGGAGTGACAACCCGTTCATCTAACACATGCAAACAATGAGATCGAATCTTTCTGTTATGATCTAATTCAATCAACTGTGGCAATTCACAACGGAAATGCCCATGCTTGGTGCTCATACTTTCATGTGCTCTTTCTACAACTGTGTCATGCCAAGGAAGAGACATGGAATGTGACTTCCTTACATACATACTTTTCAGCTTTTCACGAAAAATCCGCATACATTCGTGCTCATCCATGAGAGAAATGTGCTCAATATACAATATGTCATGCCTAGGAAAAGGGATCACATAACGATGCTGACTAAAATACAGGAAACGATCACGAATGAAACATTCGAACAATGTGTGCGTATTAATCATGCGAACACATAATACTTTCTGTGAGGGTTCTTTGGACCAAGGCTCGAGAGCCAAGATCGATGCGTCTTGAATGACCGAATCGTCCTGTGGGGGTTCTTTGGACCTCGACTCGAAAGCCAAGATCGGATCGTCGTGATTGATCGAATCTACAACGAGGTTAGCTTCGCTAGAAAAAGCATCCACTAACACATCATTCTTGTGAACAATCACATCATCGTTATGCTTGTCTTTATCATCCAAATCATCATGCAAATCATTATCATTCAATTCCTCATCATGCTTCTCATAATAATGTAAATCTTGTGTATCATGCTGTGGAGAAAAAGAGACTGAGAGAGTCTCCTTAATAGTCCTTATCCCGAATCCTTTCAATCTTGTCCTGCATATTAGCAATGAGAGATGGAGAATGAGCAATATCCTCTCCCTTAATGACAGTAGGAGAATCACTTTTGGCATTGAGAGTTAAAGTGTTAGCCTCAAAATCAATGAGAGCATTAGTCTCACGAAACCATCGAATGCCCAAAATCATATCACATTCTGAGAGAGGAGAAACAACAAATCTTCTAGTGAAGGCAGTCTGTTGAATTGCAAACAACACATCAAGGCACTCCTCTGTGATGAGAGCGTCCATACCGGGAGGAAAGCCAAAGACCTCGATAGAAGATATCGGACTAACTTCGAGACGGGCTCTCTCAACAAGAGAGGAACTGATCACATCATGCATACTACCTGGGTCAAACAATATGACAAAATGGTGCCCCGACGTACGACCATAACATTTAATGAGAGAATCATCAATGGGAGGGTCCTGAGAAACTTGGGGCACACTCGTGTTATCATTCATTGCATTGACAGATGTAGTGGGTGCTGTGGGTTCTTTAGATTCATTGGATTCAAGCTTAGGACATGTTCTTTCTATGTGACCCTTAATGTGACAATGAAAACAACGACCTTCTTTAGAATACGTGCTTTGTTCTTCCGACGTGATGTATCCTCATACAATTCCTTGTGCTACCTTTTCATATGGAGTAAGCTTAGGTTTAGCAATTGTGTCAGCCTTACCCTTAGATTCATTGGAAGAATTCTTTGATGAGAGACTGTTGGAAGATTGGTTAGAAGAGTTATCATTCTTACCATTCTTACCGTTCTGAGGGTTTTGAGAAGTCTGCGAGGTACTTGTGGAAGTCTTGTTCTCCTTAGGCTTTCCCTTGTTGTGCTTCATCTCCTGTGCGAGAGCAATCGTTCCGCCTTGTTGAGATCGATTGGATCGAAGACTTCGACATTGTACTTGATATACTCGTCCAATCCAAAGAGAAAAGCCTCTTTGCGCTCATCATCCGATTTCCGTAATCGAGTGCCTAGCTACAAAACACGATTAGAGAAAGACATGACTGGCATACCATTTGCTTGAGAGAGCGCCAATCGTCTTTCAATCGTGCGAGGTACTGAGGTGGCATAAACCACGCCTTTAGCTTGTCTTGGAAATCAGCCCAATCGAAAGAAAGGGGCGTGAATCCGTTGGTTGCCTCTAGGTGCGCGGCTAGTTGTGCCTCTTGCCATGCGTGGTAACAATTGATGTCACTTTGCTATTTCGTGTCTTCTTAGTTGTCGCAATCGTAAAATAAGCATTAAATTGATGCAACCAAGAATGAATAACTGTAGCATCCATCTTACTGTCATACTTATTGAAAGTCAACTTTTCTGTGACTGGATGGTTGGAATCCGCATCGTGGCTTGCGCCACTTGACGAACTCCCACGATCTTTGGGTGGTTCGGACTTTGAGGCTAGCGCTTGTTGAAGCAATTCTTGAGTGCGGAGCTCTCGTTGAGCCTCACGCTCGGTCTCCAAAGCCAATCTTTGAGCGGTACGATCGGCCTCCAAGGCCGCGTTTCTTGCCGTCTCTTCCGCCTTTCTTAGTTGTTTCCGTTCTTTGCGTTCGTTGCGCTCGCGTTCTAAAGCAAGTCGATTGTCTTCTTGTTTTGCGGCAAGTTTTGCGTTTCTTTCGTCGCGCTCCCGGTCCTAAGCAAGGCGATTTGCTTCTTGTCTATCCATCATGGCCATCATCTGCTTGACCATTGCCTCCATAGGGTTTGGTGCACTTGGTGGCATAGATGGCGAAGGGGGAGGGTTGAAGAAATCATGTCCGGGTGGGGAAGAGTCTTTGTCGCCTCTCTCACGCTCATCACCTGTATGCGAAGTATCCATTCCGCTTAGGGTGATGACCATGCACTATAATCTTGGGTTCTTAAGTTCGCGAGGAACTTGGGTTCTTGAGGGTCTTGAGTTCTTGAGGTTCTTGAGGTGCGTGATTCTTGAGGGTCTTGGGTTCTTGAGGTTCTTGATTCTTGAGGGTCTTGGGTTCTTGAGGTTTTCTTTCGCTTGCAAATCGCGTTGGAGAAGGATCTTCTCTTCACCCGAGTTCTACTCCTTTTTGCGGGTGCTTTTTCCCACCTCACGTCGATTGGCCGGCCGCTAAGTGCACGGTCCGCTCTCAATGAGTGAAAAGAGACACAAGGGGAGGCTGGACAAGCCCTTCTTTCTTGGGATTCCTGTCACTCTTCAACAAAACACGATAGGAATCGACACGCCCAAGCGAACTTGGGTTCGTGCGACCGCAACAAGCAAAAAAAATTATTGTGGTTCTTTCCTTGAGTAATGCAGAACACTTCCAAAGCTCTGATACCAATGTAAGGTGCAGCGGAATGAATGTTGTATTTTCTCAAGATTAGTGATCTATATTTGCTCAAGGTTCCTTTTAGTTCTTAGGGAAGGAGAGAGCCTTCCGTCTTATGGAGAGTGCTATGATCACAAACAAAGTGAGTGGATATTGGACGTGCAAGTGTATGAGACTAAGAGAAGAGAGAGAAGAGATACGACACCCAAGAGGTTGTAAAACCCTCCTCGGAAGGCCCCACTCTCGTCGGCGAGAGTGGTCTACTTTTTGATTGCACAAAGTGGTACAATGCGTATGCAATGGACTGATGCAACTTGGACTATGCCGATGACGACGATGACGACTTGATGGCTGAAATCTGTGGTCTTCTATCTGCTGAATTTCGGGACTGTTTCGGTGGCTGAAATTGACTGTTTTGGCTGCATTTTAAGGGCTGAAAATGGTGGATCTCTGCAATGCTTCAAGGGGTGTCTCTGCTACTATGTCTAGGGCTGAAAACGCTATTGCAAGTGCTCCAATTGTGGCTGAAAGTGAAATCGCTGCAGCAAGGCAAAAACGCCAGCAAAAACGCTAGCATGGTTGGGGGTTTCCGGCGATGGCCACTGCAAAACAGTAGGGCATATGGTACTGCTGCTAGTGATTCTGCAACTACCAGGCTTGGAAGACTTCTGGCGAGGATACCAACTGAAAACGTTGGGCTGAGGTGTGGCGAGTGTGGGGATCCCAAAAACGCTAGGGGGTCTGAGGGGGTATTGCTGAGAAGTTGCCTGTTGAGCGGGAAGCTCCTGCTGCCTCTCCTGCCAGAAAGTGCTAACTTGGGTTTGCTTATATATTAACTTAGCAAAATTGCCCTACCTACTCTTGTTGGAAAGTCACTTAAAAATAACAAGTGAAAATACAAAAAATAGGGAAAAGAGGCTAAATGCACTGGAAAATTCCCTTGACTGAATCTGATGGATTGTGAAGGGAATACTGATGATCATGCTGTGTGCAACTGGAGGATATGCATCACTAAGTGACTGGGCATGCACACTAAGTGACTGGGCATGCACGGTCTACGAATAGACTCACAAAAGTGCCAGATCACTTCTAAATCTAGACTGACTGGACTGATTGAACCCTGCTGTGGTGTAGCTTGTCCACGAACACATAGGGTTGGGATGTGTCACGTGACATGCCTCTTATTTTAAGGGGAATGCTCGAACTTGGTGGTCCACGCTTCTTTTAAGCAAGACTGTGCCAGTTAAATGGCTGAAATTTAAGAAGCTTTTTATTTCTTCTTGGCTGACGCATGTCATGGATTTATTAGCTCTTATCTTCATCGCCATGTCTTTGAAGGAAGATCAACATCGGATACATGTCTTCTGTATTCGCATTCGCATGTAGTGTGCATCCACTTCGGTCGACAAGAAAACCCTTGGAAATACCTTCGAGCACCCTTTCCTTTCAGCTTCATCCGCAATGTTTTCACAACAGGACTGTTCGAGTTCGTACTTGCTTGCAAGGTAGAGTCAGCACGAAGGTTGGTATTCTACGACATTAATAAGGCTACCTGGTAACTCGTACGGTAGGTGTTTACATCGCACCATATCTACATTCGCAGTATCCACATGTTTGGAGGAAGCTTCATTGGTTATGCATTCACATGCATCAGAAGCATTCAACATCAGAAGTACATATAAAAGTGCGGTAGTTGTGCCTCACCTTTAATAGGGGGGGATGTCATGTGCGCACTTCACTTGCGCTACGTGGACATGTTCTGCCATAGTCTAGCATGATCCAATAGCTTAGGACTGAGCTTGGCACCTTTGTGAGCTTCTACAGGATGTGCATGTTCACAAGGGTGCTAGAACACTTCCTAGGCTACCTAAACCCTAGAAGTAGGAACAACTTGTCCACATGCACATAGGGTTAGATGTGCACGTCAAAAGGACACTATTGTTTGTGGCAGAACAACTAGGAGGCTAGAGCATCGAGAGTAGACAATATTGCAGGGGAACAAGAGGTACATTAGGATCTAGAAAGGCAAAAAGAGCCATGAGAAGAGAAGCAAAGAAAATGAGAAGGGGGTGGTAGAGGTAGACAGAGATGCCTCCAGTGAGACATGTTAACAGATGCAAGGAGCCATCCCGCCAGCATGTCTAAAACCCATTAGGATTCCTCGGGATTCTACGGCGCCGTCCTCTTTGGTAGAGATACCACCTGCATCTCCCGGACACATTAAGGTCGTGGCGATTCTATTATGCCTTCATTCAACTTTGTTAGTGATGCTGTTCCACTTATTGTGCATATTGTACAGTTTGAGGAGAATTTTCCCCCTCTTGGATTACAGATGTATATGTTAGGAGATCTGAGAGAAATAAAACCAAGATATAGCCTTGGTTAGTCATTGTATATTTATGGATATTTTTGGGTTCATAAAATATAGTTTTGGGATCGTACCTCTTTGGTGATCCGCTTTTGTACTTTTTATCTTGAGGTTGTGTCCTCGAGCCGTTTAATTTAATAGATGAGAGAGAGACACACACACACACACACACACACACACACACACACACACACACACAGAGAGAGAGAGAGAGAAGAAGGAGAGGAAGAAGATTGTTTAAATGTTGTAGGAACCCAAGAGACCTTAAAGATCTATCCGACGAGGAGAGTTGAACTCAAGACCTGTTATTCAAGAGGGAAATGACATAACCAATCTACCACACTTTGGTGATAGAAAGGTTATACCATTTTCCTTTTTCTATTAGCACACACACATACACCCAAGAAGAAGATTGTTTTAATGTCGTAGGAATCTATCCCAATAGACCTTAAAGATCTAGAGAGAGAGAGAGAGAGAGAGAGAGAGATGGCTGGTTGCAGGCAGGAAAAATTATTGCCAACCTTATTGTGCTAGGATCTGGAGTATTGCTAAGGGCTTTCTCTCAAGCTTATCGTCAGGCAATAGCTAGTAAGTGGATCATTTTAAACTGGAGTGGAGCTTACGCAGATTCTATGTATGGTTGAGGTTATTTCCCCTCATAATAAAGAAAGCTTTGTTGTTTTGTTTGCTAGATGCATCAAGGACGGGTGTGGCACAAGAGACAGTACAAAATCTTACCAAGTCAAGCAAAGCAATGACAGAGCAGGAAGCAAGAATGATTTTGGGTATCAACGAGAAGGCATCGGTGGAGGAGATGCTACAGGTGCCAGCATTTTTCATGTCAATGTCTGTGCCAGTTTACAACAAACTGAAATGACCAAGAAATATTTAACATGTGTTTGGGATTCTAGTTGCAGCTGATATTGTGCCAATAATCTCATGATGTTTCAGCAGGCTATATAGGTCTATGTCTGATTTCAGTTTTTCTCTCTTTTTGGCAGAGATATGAGAACCTTTTTGAGAGAAATGCAAAGTCTGGCAGTTTCTATTTGCAGTCAAAAGTTCAAAGAGCGAAAGAGTGTTTAGAAGCTTCACAACAGGCTAAAGCGGATCCGAACACGTAGAAGGGATTTCCTTCGTGGAGGCAAGGTTTAACATAATGTTGTAGCTGCTTATCTTGGCAGATTGATTATCATTCGAATGTGCTTATAAGGGAGGTATTCAAATGGGTACTTCGTATTGGATCAGTCTAGAAAGGTCAGATCTTAAAACCCCGGCGTTTCAGTAGTGACAAAACACTGCTGAAACACAGGTTATGGGGTTCAGCTGTTTACATGGGTTGGCCCATGAGTGGCAGCAGGAAAAATTTCAAGGGTTGTATAGGCTTGCAGTAGTCTTTCTGACATGTCAAGTTCATGTTGATGAACTCGAGTTTATCGAGTGGTAGTGGCTATTCTGCTACACGCTCCCTGTGTTTGTGTAGGTGGACACATTTTTGGGGTATGAGTTGTTGAGCTCATATCTAAGTAAAGCTCACAGTTTTGTAGAATAATGGCCTTCGTTTTTACAGTCGCAATTAATCTACTTTTGCTTTTGTGTTTGTATTGGACGTGAGATATGGATTGCCTATCCTTTTTTGTTAGTAGCAGTTCTCACTGTTTTTTTCCTTGCATTTTTTGGGACAAATCTCATTAGAGCTAGGGCTCCCCAGTTTTTTATTAGTAGCAGACACGTAGTTGCCACTTGTGTAGGGTTTCTATTGAGATATTTTATGGGATAGATAAGGAAAATTTATTTTGTTTTAGTCTGTTCAAAAGGTCCCTTCATTTCACAGTCTTACATGACTTAAATCCTTTTCATTTTATTATCTTCACCTTGTTTTGTTTGATTTCTAGGAGGGGGAGAGACCATGAGTGTTCTATCTTGTAAACAAAATGGTGTACGCTTATTCAGCTCCTAAGAATCGAGAATATGCGGTTATAAGCATGATGTGGTGAACCTTAGTGACATCTTGATGATGTGTTTGACTAGCCAATCTGTAGACCTCACTTAAGGCCTCACTTAGTGATTCATGAACACAATTAGTGCTCTCCAACTGTAGGTAGAGACTCGAGTGGTTTTTTAATGGCTAGGGCCCTCGCATGGTTTACACATTGCCCCCTCAAGGATATACCTAGGTTCACACCAATCTAGTCCAATAATTTTAACACCCCCAGCTTAATGGGCATAAGGATATTGGATGAGAAGAAGAATTCGGCAAATTTCTTTTGCCTTAAGAGTGACATGGAAACGCATGAGCTTCTTATATGGGTGTAAAAGTTCATAGCATCTCAGGTGGAGACACCAGAAAAAAATAATTCCAATTGACTTATTGGAATCATAAGTGAGGGTTTTTCTCGCTTGAGACATCCGAGTGCAAATATTTCTAGTGTGGTTCAAAGTAATGATGGGAGCATTGTGAACGAGGATATCTGTAGGGCCACATAGAACCAAGGGCCTTTTATAGGTACATGGTTTAAGAGTAGAGAGCCCTTCAACTCCTAACAATGTTTGCACCTTGGAGGGATATCTCCCCTTTAGGGGCAAACGCTTGGAACCATTTGAACATGGAGATTGTCGCATTCCTGATGATCCATTAATCTTGATTGATAAGTTGGAGAATACTATTTGAGTCTTCAAATATGCAAAAATTGGAATAATTTAGCACCGAAGACACAAAACAGCTCTACATTATTAGCATTGACAAACTCACTGTTGTAACGTATCAAAGAGGAAGTCTTAGACCATGGCCGAGTCCAATGGACAATGTGGCCTAAAAAATTTAATTTAAACAATAAGATCAATATTGGCATTACCTATTTCCTATTGAGAAGTAGGAGTCGGGACAAGTCCTCATGGTCTTGATTTTTAGATTTTTCATCAAGCAAAGGCAGAATAGGGTTAGGAATGACAGGGGGAATAACAGGTGGCTCCCCTTCTTTAGCTGATGTACTTGGGATACTGTGTTCACCTATGATGTAGTGGTTTGGAGGTTTGGTTGTTTGTTCTAGGCACCCTGGCTCAATTTTGAGCAGGGTCTTCTTCTGTAAACTTTTTGCTTTATTTTTATACAATATCACTCACATTTCGTGAGTTTTGAAGGAAAAAAAAGGAATGACAGGGGGATTAACATATTGTCCAAGACTAAGGGTATCATCTTGAGGGGAGGGCTAAGGGCATTGATGGTTTGTTAAACAATATATGTTGTTGCCGTTTCGAGTAATTTAGGGGATTGAAGCTTGAAGAAGCAGCCAAGGGAAGTTGAAGCCAAGCAAATGCAACTGAAGAGGTTGTACCACTGGAGCCTTTGATGATGAGGGATCCTTTACTAGAGCATTTTGGAGGGCACTGGACCCCAGAGGGCTTAAGCTAATAGAGCTCCTTTGGGGGTGACAGAGAGGGGATGGTCGAACATGAAAATACTCTATATGCAAGCATACTCCCTCATATGAGATTCCAAAGCTTCACATGTGATACAAGATGCACCCCTTTTGGAGGGCAATGGGACCCCAGAGGGCTCAAGCTAATAGAGCTCCTTTGGGGGTGACAAAGAGGGGATGGTCGAACATGAAAATACTCTATATGCAAGCATACTCCCTCGTATGAGATTCCAAAGCTTCACATGTGCTACAAGATGCACCCCTTTTGCACCACCAATTCGAAAGAAGGTTTGAAAGTTACGTGTACATTTTTCTAGTTTTCAATCTCTCTCTCTCTCTCTCTCTCTCTCTCTCTCTCAAGTAGGCACTCAATTTCCACCCTCATTTCACTCATGGAGTCATTGATTAGCTCGACATAGGGCATGCCATTTTTCATTTGGTCGCATATGTCATATTTGACCTTCAAAAAGGCTAGTAATCTCTCTCTCTCTCTCTCTCTCTCTCTCTCTCTCTCTCTCTCAATCCTCAAGTTCTTTTAATCTCTAGATCTCTTTGATTGAAGCTCATTTTTAAAAGTGACTCCATAGTTACAAAAGGATTATCCTTTAACACAAAAGCATTAGTTCCTTTGGTATCAACCACAACCAATCGAGAACACACCACTCTAAAATTGAAGATTAACATGGTTTATACAAAAAAAAAAAGCTCCAAACAAGAGCTCACTTGCTGAGAAGTCTACTCCAAGATTAAGCGTATTTTTCCAAGCGAAAACTTGTCATTGAAATATCTTAATTTGTTGTAGTGTCTCTCTATGTCATGCTCTAACGAAATGAATTATTTGTAGAGTGCTAATCAATCAAATGACAAGTTAACAAGATGTAGCACAAGAAATGGCAAATTGACTATGACTTTACCAACTAGAAAAAGATAGATCCTTTGTCTTTGCATACTTTGAGCATCACTCAACACTTTGGCACAAAGTAACCTCTATGTTGCACGCAAGAGTGCACAAAAGAGTAACCAAGAAGAAGCCTTTTTTACTCTTTTTTTTTTTCGCAATAATCACAATTATTAACTAACAAAAAAGAATTACAAAGATTGCCTTGCTTATGCCGAGCCAAGACATCGATTGTTCATAAGACTCGCTTTACAAGAGCCACCCTCACCAATACATTAACAACAACATTAACCTGCTTGACTGCAATAGGCAGCAAGCCCTCTGCCACAAGACAAGCAACCTCCCAAATAGGGGAACCCAAGAAACGAATTGAGAGTAGCAACGCACCACTATAGTGCACAATTCATGGAAAACAATAAAGGAAACGAGTCTCTACTTAGAGCTAGTACTCTATTCCATAGAGTAAAGTCCACAAACACAGTCTTTACACCATTTCCAAGCAGCTTAATCTCTCTCTCTCTCTCTCTCTCCACCCCCCCAAAAAAAACAAAAATGGTGTGCCCTAGACTTCATTATGTATGTCGGGTGTGAATTTTGTTGCATGTAGTATGTGAATGTTGTCTCCACCTCATGCGCCACCGATCCTTCATATGGGTGATTTCCCCTATGCCGATGCTATGGCAATACTCACACAGCTTCTTGCCATGGTCTACATACCCTGAGCTCTTGCATACTCTGTTGGAATATGGATTCTCTAGCTAGTTTATTAGGATATATGCAAACTTCGATGATCCTCGTGCTGGCTATGATTATTTCTTTGCTGGTCCTGAAGCTGTTGAAGTGGACTCCACTGGCTGACGGGTTGCCTATTTAACCAAGGCAAGGGGTTTCTACACACTCGCTTAGCCTTGTTTTATTGTTTTATTTTCATTAAAACCTATTGAAAGTAAGAGAGGGTGATGGTAGCTTCTCTGAGGGTATAACTCTTGCAACATGGTGATGGTGGTGATGCTTGCTGCCTCATACGTTCTGTTTCCTGTATCTCTTACTTGGTTGATGACTATACCAACTGTCGTAATTTACTATTATAAATTGAAATGGAATTATAAAGCTGGTGATTGTCATGCTGGACTACTGTGTTAGAGGAATATTGGGACCATTGCTTTGTTTGATGGTGGTATCTTTTGCTTGGCAAAAAGTTTTAGAATACCTAATTTTTAACCTAATTTGAGGATCATTTTTGCTATTCTCTTTGAGCCCTCGTAGCTGCCACATGTATTTAAATGGAAACTACCACCGTATTTAAATACAATACATCTTCTAAATTCTTGGTTAGCGCCTGAAAGTTAATTTTTTCTAACTATCGGAGTATCTAATGCTTTATTTGGTGGTGGTATCTTCTACGTGGTGAAGAATTTATGGAACACCTAGTATAATGGAATGAATTGTTGTGTTTGATTCCTTACCATAAATTTGGGATGGTGTAATCTGTAGTATATGATAGCTGTCTATTGAAAAGTTATTAGTGCTACCTCACTTTCAAATCTAGAAACAATGACCTGGTGTGGTTTTATTGAGCTTAAACTGATGCTTGAATTGTGTACTTGCATTAGGTGAGCAATATGTAGAACTTGAACTAACTACTGATTAAAAACCATTTTACTTGATCGCTCATTAATCACAATGGTGTAATCTAGTTGTTCTGACTTTGGACTTGAGTTTCACATGTTGATGATCCTAGTTGATTCTCACCTTGTTTACTGTTAAGCTGACCTGGTTGTGATAGCTAAAATCTATGTTTTGATGATATGCTTTGCACTGGTGTTGTTTTTTCCTTGAGATTTGTTTTGATTACAACATGGTGTGCCTATGTTTTGGCTTCCTTGTTGGCATTTTTGGCTTACACCTAACATAGTAAGTCTACTACTGGTGCTGACTCTTAATGACTTGCATTTGAACCTGCATATAATTATTGAAGTGAATCTCCCCAGATGATATGCTCAGGATACTTAACTAGTTTGTGAGTGTCCATTGGTGGGCTAACACTTACATTTGCAAACCCTACTCGCTTTATTTCTGGCTCTTGAATGTAGGCATGATATGGTCACTACTAGGATTTGATCTTTACTTTAGATTGAAAACCTCATAATTTTTGATGGTTGTGGTCTTGACTTGTGAGTTATCCTTGTCATGCTTAAAAGATTTTTAACTTAAACCTACTATCCATAAATAAATTTAGAGTATCAAATAGTACAAAGCGTCATAAGGCCATTACCCCTTCTGAAGTAAGTGGTTAGATCCTAAATACTTTTCTTTACTTAATTTTCCTAATGGTATCATTATGATCAGAAGGCCATCACCCCTTTTGATTCAAGTGTCAAAATCTCTTTACCACGTATCAATTTTAGAAGTGATTTGAAGTATGCAGTATCCAAGTTTAAACATATTATCCAAAAGATGTCATCTTGATCTTTATCAAGTATAAGTAACCCCACTTATTTATCCACAAAGGCATCAAAAGGCCATCACCTCTTTTTATGCAAGTAGCCTAAAAAAAGAAATTCCATGTGAAGTACCCAAATTAAGCTATCACTTTGAGCCCATTTATTAGATTTTGTTCATTATATCCCACATGTTAAGCCCACCAACACCTGAGCCCAAGTATATAGTGAAATGGTTAGCATCAGGTTTTGAAATACAATTTAGGGTAAAGTTTTTTAACCATGCTCAATATTTTGAAGGAAAAAATGACCTATAGTTAAGTAGGCAAGCTTCTCTCTCCCCCCCCCCCCCCCCCCCCCCCCCCAACACACACACACACACACACACAAAATATCTTTGAGTAGCAATAATTGATGTTGGGGTAAATGTGGTGTGCCTTCCCCTAGGCCGAACACAATGCCCAACTACCACCTTACTTTCCCCTTATTCTTTGTACATATCTACTAACATACTATGGCGGAGAAGTTCACTTGCCACGTGTCTGTTTCTGCGAGGCTGGAGACAAATTTCAAATTCGATTATGGTGGCTCTGCGTCAGGCGGCTCTGCGACGCTTTCAAGCCTAGAGGTGGCGGCTCTGCCTGGCTTTCAAGCCATCTTGCAAGTTGCAAGCTCATAGAGCCGTGAGTCATATTCGGAAGCACGCGAGCTCATAGAGCCATATTTGCAACCACGTGAGAGAGAGAGAGAGAGAGAGAGAGAGAGAGAGAGAGAGAGAGAGAGAGGAGAGGAGAAGAAGAAGAAGCAGCAGGTTGGTATTGTGTGTGTGTGTGTGTGTCCCCGACAGTTGCTCTCTCTATCTTGAGGTGACTCTCTCTCTCTCTCTCTCTCTCTCTCCCCCCCCCCCCCCCCCCCCCCCCGGTGCATGTTGTGAGACACAGAGGAGAGCGTGCGGCTGCGTATTGGCTCCTCAAGGGTAGCGCCGTTAGTGGCAAGGTGGCACAGTAAAACAGGCCCGCGAAACCTCTCTCTTTGCTACTCATCTCTGCCATCGCCAGTGCCCTCGCTTTCTTTCCATTTCAAAGGTGCCCACCTCCGGCTATCCCCTCACAACTACTTGGTCTTCATTGAAAACCGCTCTTGCCTGGCCGTTCTTGAATCTCAAGACTCGGGAGCAGGCGTTGTGTATGGCAATGTATAGCAGCAGGATTTCCATATCCTCTACGACCTGCATTCGCAGCGCATTTCATTCAAGTGGACATCATGCATCTCTGGATAAAAGCTTTGATCTGCTGCTATCTGCAATACATATGTCTGCTTTACATATCGTGTAATATTAGTCACTATCAACTCCATTACTGTAATATTGGCAAGTGTCGCAGCCCTGGCCTGGCAACTCGACGTCTCTCTCTCAGGCTACGTATTGCCATGCAGTAGGGTACGGCTCAGCAGGGGGAGCGACTGGGTATTGGAACGTGAGCGGCTGTCTCTCTCTCTCTCTCTCTCTCTCTCTCTCTCTCCGTAGCATGCAGAACGCGGTCGCGAGCTCTCTCTCTCTCTCTCTCTCTCCTTAGCATAGAGCAGGTGATGGAGGCATAGTACAGACTTGCCTGCTTTTGGTTCTTGCGTCGGCAGAGCTGCAAATGCCCGTTGTATTGCGTCGTTAGAGCTGCAAACTGCCCGTCGTCTTGCATTGGCATAGTTGCAAATGCCTGTTGTCTTGCGTCGGTAGAGCTGCAAAACGGTGTTGCGAGCTCTCTCTCCCCCCCCCCCCCCCCCCCCCCCCCCCCCCCCCCCCCCCCCCTCTTTAGCATGCAGAGATTCAAATATGAAATGCAAATGAAATGTTATATTAACGTATTCAAATTCTGTTTGCAGGCAGCAAAAGTGCAAGTTTAGGCGGGTGGAGGGGAGGTGTGTGTACCGCAGCTCAACCATTTAGCCTAACCAGGTACCCTTTCAATTGATTGATTGAGAGAGAGAGAGAGAGAGAGAGAGAGAGAGAGAGAGAGAGAGAGAGAGAGAGAGAGAGAGAGAGAGAGAGAGAGAGAGAGAGAGAGAGAGAGAGAAATGAAATGTTATATTAACG